>NW_027533258.1:6353092-6353339 GCF_008692635.1 Crocuta crocuta | reverse complement strand
CTGAACATAATGAAATGTTACCCAGCCATAAAAAAAAAAAGAAAATCTTGTCATTTGTTACAACATGATGGAGCTAGAGGATATTAGTCTAAATGAAAGAAGTCCGACAGAGAAATGCCATGACTTCACTTATACGTGGAATCCAAAAAACAAAACAGATGAATAAACACACAAAAAGCAGAAACAGACCTGGAAGTACTGAGAACTGATGGTTGCCAGCGGGGAGGGCGGTGGGGGATGGGGGGGA
>NW_027533258.1:6326470-6353083 GCF_008692635.1 Crocuta crocuta | reverse complement strand
TGTAAGATTTCAATCGTGAAAAGAAAAATCCTTGGGTAACTGTGTTTCCGTTTTAATAATGGTATTTTTATGTTATTTTAGCCTTACGAAGGATGAATCCAAAAGGCCAAAGTATAAAGAACTTCTGGTAAGTATGAGACCTTGGGAATTTTAGATATTTGTTTGAGACCTTGGGAATTTTAGTTATTTATATGAGACCTTGGGAATTTTAGATATTTCCTCACCCAGATGCTCTTAGCATGCTTGTTCTCTAAGCAAGTAATGGTCTTCTCTGTCCTCGACAAATAGCCTGACCTAATTGAGTATCTTATTATTTTTAAAAAATAATTTTAGTTTTTTTAATGTTTGTTTTTGAGCGAGAGCGTGAGCAGAGGAGGGGCAGAGAGAGAGAGAATCCTAAGCAGGCTCCCCACTGTCAGCGCAGAGTCTGACGCAGGGCTCGAACTCAGAAATGCCAGATCATGGCCTGAGCCAAAATCAGGAGTTGGATGCTTAACCAACTTAGCCACCCAGGTGCCCCACTTGCCAAATCCCCCCCCCACCCCATTGAGTATTTTTTTAAAAAAAGGTTTGAAACCAATATTTGGAAAGAGAGAATTTGAAGTTACATTTTCCTCCCAATTTTTAGCTAGATTCTCCCATCCAAATACTAACCAGGCCCGACCCTGCTTAGCTTCCGAGATCAGACGAGATTGGGCGCGTTCAGGGGGGTATGGCCGTAGACAATTTTCAGCTAGATTCTCATGGAAAATGTTGGACTTGACATGTCATAAAAATTACCCGCCAATACTTGTGGGGATGAGCACTGGGTGTTATGTGGAAACTAATTTGACAATAAACTATTTGTAAAAAAAAAAAAAAAAATTTTATAAAAAAAAAAAAAAAAAAAAAAAATTACCCCCCAAAATTTTAACATTCATTTTAAGAAGCCATCTTCCACTGCGTGGCCTGTGTGTGTGTGTGTGTAACAAAATTATTCAAAATGATTCTGTCTTTATTAAACTCTCTCAATGCAAATTCACATCATACCGCAAATTCCCATCTCTTCGAATGCTCACCCATCGTTGGGGCTTGGGTGTTGTAAGCAGCACTGATATGGCTTCAGTCCCGGCAGTGACGAAGAAGCTCTGATCTAATCAATACTGAGGGGCTAGTTGAAGCGAAGACCTACCCCCTTGTCTAGCTGTCCAGGGTGTGAGGCCCCACTTCTGGTCCACGCCAGCAGTGACTCTGAAGATACCCAGTACTTAGAGAAGCCTTGATAGAAGAATACTACTAGTAGAGATGACGTGTGAAAGGGTGGGCTTGTGATGCAGATACGAGGCTGGTGGCTTCGGAGGGGATGGGGGCAGAAGTTCACAGGATGGGGTTCTGTCCAGCCTCTGTAGGAGCGGGATCTGGAGCACTGAAACAGCCTCCTCTCCAGGATCCGTCTGCACGTGGGGGAAACGGGAGGTTGAAGTTTATGCCTGTGTCCCAAGGGGGATGGCAGCCCGTATTCTTGTAGCTCTTCCCGGCTCTCAGATGGTGTCGGAGGCTCCGGCTGTGTCTGCACATCCTCCCCCGTGCTCAGATAAGCCTCCTCCCCTCCCTGCCGGGTGGCTCTTCCAGATCGGGTATGCCCGCACCCACTGACGCGTCTCCATGAAGCTCTCGGAACCGGCGTGACCGTATTTCACAGCCATACATGATGGGAGCCTCGGGCCTGTGCTGCATCGAAATGGGGAAACGCTCAGCGTGGGCTCCCATTTGATAATCTTTTCTATTTCCTTGTGCCCTTTTCTTGCAGAAACATCCCTTTATTTTGATGTATGAAGAACGCACCGTAGAGGTCGCATGCTATGTTTGTAAAATCCTGGATCAAATGCCAGCCACTCCCAGCTCCCCCATGTACGTCGACTGATCTCGCTGCTACGTCAGACTCTAGAAAAAAGGGCTGAGAGGAGGCAAGACGTAAAGAATTTTCATCCCGTATCACAGTGTTTTTATTGCTCGCCCAGACACCATGTGCAATAAGATTGGTGTTCGTTTCCATCCTGTCTGTATACTCCTGTCACCTGGAACATGCATCCCCGTGATATCCGATTGATCACACAGTGTTCGTGCTGGTCAGAGAGACCTCAGGATGAGGTCTCATCCTGCTCTTTCGTGATGGGTGTATCCATGAAATGTGGAAGTCAGTACGATCAATTTGTTGACTGTGATTAGATCACATCTTAACTTCATTTCTAGACTCAAAACCTGGAGACGCAGCTACTGGAATGGTGTTTTGTCAGACTTCCCAATACTGGGAACGCACGGTGATGGATGTACTATGTCTGAACACAGAGACTCGGGCTTGAGTGAGAAGGGTTTGCACAGCCAACGAGACGCATTGCCTTCTGGAGCTGGGAGACAAAGGAGGAATTTACTTTCTTCACCAAGTGCAATAGATTTACTGATTTGATACTCTGTTGCTTTACCGTCACAGTCGATGTTCGGGGATCGATGTGCTCAGCCAAATTTCCTGTTTGAGATATCACGTTAAATTAGAACGAGTTTATCTTTACCAAAAACCATGTTGCGTTCAAAGAGGTGAACACTGAAATATGGAGACAGGACAGAACGTGTTCTTTTCTCCTTGACTAGTCCTTCTCTTCATCGGGAAGACTCAGGAGTCTGCCACTTGTCACAGAAGGTGCTGACCCTAAGAATTTTCATTCTCAAAGTTCGGTGTCCTGCCAACTTGATGTTCCGTCTGCCACACACCACCAGGACTGAAAGAAGAAAAACGTGCTGAGGGCCAAGTTTACAGATGTTTCTAATTCTAGCATCTGCTCTGGAACAACTTGTAGCACTCTATATTTCCCCTTGGTCCCAAGCCTGATACTTTAGCCATCATAACTCACTCGCAGGGAGAAGTAGCTATAGAAGCGATGTGCCTTGACTGATGACATAGAGATTGCTTATAGGCAGCACGAGACCAAACCTCAGTCGTTTGCCCGCACTGGCCCACATCTTCGGTTTCTGGATCCCTCCCGCTGCCCACATGGTCTGTTGCCGCTAACTGACTTTTGCTCAGTCCAATATTTTACCTCCCCCCCCATATCAAAACTATTTTTAATCATCTAGGATGTTTAGACCCCAAATCCCTCTTGCACTCTAACGTGTAAAAGGCTGAGGAACGTGGGGTCCCACTGATGTGGTAGGTGATGAGGAAGCATCTTCTAGAGACACATTTGACCAGATGAGAGCCTGAAATGGCAGTCCTTTAGAGAAGCTCGTCATCCGTGAGAGTCTCTGGCACAGGTCACTGTCGTTTCTTGGAATTGGAATTCTAAAAAAAAAAAAAAGAAAAGAAAAGAAAAAAGAAAGACAACAACAACCACCAAAAAACTCATAAAACCCCAAAGCCCAAAACCACCCGCAGAATAGTTAGGGGGCCATTAAATCTGCTCTCTTGCTATGCTGCCTCACTTACTCCTTAGTCGGGTCTTCCCTAGGTTTCTCTCAGGCCTTCCCGGCACCGAGTGTTCAGCTCCGTGTAACAGTTAAGCAGCACTTGGGAGTGGCTCAGGCACACTGGAGAGGAAACGGCCATGGGCCGAGAGGCACATGGCGCCGTCCCAGAACCAGGCAGTGGCAGGTGTCGACGTGTCTCCTTCCAGGGTGGCCGTCGCAAATGCTATAGAACAATAGAGAGGAGACGGTGCTGTCTAAGGTTACGTCCCTGTCTGTTTTCAGGATTCAGAAATGATTTCTTGCTTTGGTCCACCTGCCTAGTCTCCCCATTTTTCTTCCCCTGCCCTGGCTCCCCAAACCTTAGACTTCCCAGTGTTCCGAATGGAGGCGTCGCTACACGTCTTCCTTTAACCACACCAAGCCATCATCCTCCGTTGCCCCCGGCGACTCAAGAGGAATCTGTTTCTCTGCTGTCAACTTCCGTCTGGCTCAGCATAGGGTCACTTTGCCATTAGACACATGGAGATCAAAGCAATTCTGACTGTCCAGGAGCTAATCTGACCGTTCTATTGTGTGGACAACCACATAAAAAGGCAATTTTAGTGTATTAATCATAGATTATTATAAACTATAAACTTAAGGGCAAGGAGTTTATTACAATGTATCTTTATTAAAACAAAAGGGTGTATAGTGTTCACAAACTGTGAAAATAGTGTAAGGACTGTACATTGTGAGCTCTGGTTATTTTTCTCTTGTACCATAGAAAAAAATGTATAAAAATTATCAAAAAGCTAATGTGCAGGGATATTGCCTTATTTGTCTGTAAAAATGGAGCTCAGTAACATAATTGCTTCTTGGAGCTTTGGAATATTTTATCCTGTATTCTTGTTTGAATTCCTCCTCTATTTAAGATATATACATGGAATCGAAGTGTTTATGTAATAGTTCTACCCTTTGCCTGCAGGTCAGTTGTAATAAATCTAGGCTGTGATGATGACTTTGTAATTTGATTTTCTGAAGTCAGACCCTGAGAGGGGAAAAATCAAGTAAATTCCATTAAATTATCTGTGCATTTCACACTGGGACAAATTCCCTTCTTCTGGAAGTGTTTATGGCTCTTTTTTTTTCCTCCTCCCTTCTTGTGGTTGCTCGCTCTCTCTCTCTCTGCTCAGTCTTCTCGAAACCATAGAGGTATCCGTGAAGCACCTGTTGAGCAGGTGTGATGCAGTCCCTCATTCAAGTTTGCTCCTTTGTTGGTTGCCCTCACCTGCCCTGGCTTTCTCGATGCTCAAGGAGAAGGGTACTGTTCTTCAGCCCGTGTCATGGTGGAGGTACACAGCTCGTAAGAGCCCAGCCTGCCTTGGCTGGTGCCGTTGCTGCTGGGTGAGCCTTGGATACCAGCCCAGATTGCGGTCACCCGTACCTAAGAGAGGAGGGTGGGGAGGAGACTTGTGGGTCAAAGGCCTGTGGAGGTCAGACCTGAGAGATTTAGGGGTGGGAGGGCTGTTGCTGCTGAGCAAAAAGCTGGGGGAGCCTGGAAACTGAGAGGGAAGAGCTTCAAAGCTCCAGCATTGACTCTATCTGTTAAACTATACTAGCACCTCTCAGCTGTTGACCAAATCCTGACTCATTGATCATATGCAGATTCAGCACCTCACTCTCTTCCTGTGCCTGTTTCTAACCTGATCTGAGATACAGGAGGTGTCCTTCCAGAACCAGCAGTGGTAAGTATCAGACGTTCTCTGGGCAATGGCTGTCACCATCTTCCCCATCTAGGGGAAAGGGTACGCCGTAGGGTAAGTAAGTATCAAACGTTCTCGGGAGAATGGCTGTCGCCAGCCTCCCCGGCTAGGGGAAAGGGTCCCTACCCCGTAGAGCTTCTAGACCTCAGCTGTGCAAGACACTGTCATAGGAAATAGACTGTGGGCTCCCCGCTTCGCCTGTATTTGTTCATCTCATTTGATCCTGACTGTAGCCTTCCAAAGCCAGCTTGTAGTGTCTCGTTCGAAGTGCAAGAGAGGAAAACAAGGCTGAGAGAGGTAAACTGGTAACAGTAGGGAGGGGAGCTGCGATTCAAATCCACGTCTGCAACGGGTACTGTAGGAAATGCTACGTTAGTGGAAAAAAAACAAAAAACACCTGTCCTTTAAGAAGCATGGTGGAATTGAGAGGTAGAAGAGGAAACTGCAGATGGGGATATAATTCTGTCCATAAACCCGACCACGGCCAGCTTCTTTGTCTTAGGGATGCGTTGACCTCAGAGGTTCTGGGGAGGGGGCACAGTGGGGCTTAGCGGCCACTATAAATTTTTTTTTCAAAGTTTTATTTATTTCTAGGAGAGAGAGAGAGACAGAGAATCCTAAGCAGGCCCCATGCTCAGCACGGAGCCCGATGCAGGGCACGATCCCACAACCCCAGGATCATGACGTGAGCTGAAATCAGGAGTTAGACACTTAACTGGCTGAGCCACCCAGGCTTCCCTGACCTTTTCTTTTCTTTTTTTTTTTTTTAAATGTTTTTATTTATTTCTAGGAGAGAGAGAGAGCGTGAGCAGGGGAGGGTCAGAGAGAGAGGGAGTCACAGACTGGAACAGGCTCCAGGCTCTGAGCTGGCAGTCAGCACAGAGCCCGACGCGGGGCTCGAACCCACGAACCTCGAGATCATGACCTAAGCAAAGTCGGACGCTTAACTGACTAAGCCACCCAGGCGCCCCCTAGCAGCCCCTATAAAGGCAGCTGTCAGGTATAACATCTGGGAATTCAAGATAGAGGCCTTCATATCCCTATCAGCTTGATGACATCGTGTGGTGGTCACTGGTTATGGGGATTCAGCAGGAGAGGAACTTGAGGTGGCTTTTAGTACGGAAGTGCCTTTTCAGGTGCTGGTCTGTCCATCTCTCTTAGCTGCAGGAGGATAGCAGCAGGACCCAGAAGGGCTTGGAAGCGTCCTGGAACACTGGCTGCCCTGCCTCCGAAGTCCAGAGGTGGCTTCTGTCTCAGCTCTCAGACATGCACCAGTCACATGCATAGCCTCTGTGCCTATTACTTGGGATGGGAGGGATAGAGAACCTAAAAACTGCTGGTCTCGAACTTGTCAACTCCTTGAAACAGCTCTTGAGGTCGGTTGAGGGAAAATCCAACAGTACCAGCAACTCTCTTCTTAGGGTGCACTCTAAGAAACGCGTGTGAAGTGGGAAGCTGGTGTGAGACTATGTGCATCGAGAATACCATCAGTCTGAACCATCAGAGCCTCCATATACCTTCTGGGAATTTGCTATGGACTAAATTGATGTATTTCTTTCAGATAAACGAGTATCCAGGAAATCTTTCCGATAAACGAGTATCCAGGAATTCTCGTCTCAAACCTTGAAATCATTAGAAGGTAACGCAATGTCTGCGTTAGCATTTTTATTTATTTATTTTTTTCCTGAGGATCTGCCAAAGTGTATTAAGCTTCTTAAATGTAAACTGTGACTGTGCTGTCTAAAATTATCAATCTGTAGAGCGTAGTGTGAAGTCACAACTGAGTAAGGATCGTGTATAAGGAATCTGATTTCTATCAGCATTTGATTTGCTGAAGAAGTGAAAAATAGGACTTCCAGTTTTTCCTAGCTTGTCTACACAGATTCAACGTGAACACAAGTCTGTGAGGTAGACAGCCCCACACGCAGGGTACCAGTCTTCAAGAACTTGGTAGTTTTCATCAGGCGCTGCCTTGACAGAGGCAGACCATCTCTGTCTCTTCATGCTTTGTTGAGAGTCTTCTGGTGAAACCGTGTGTTTCCTACTTGACAACGTAACAAATTAGAAGATGTGTGTATAAAATGGCTACAACTTTTTTAAGCCAAGATTTGTTACATGCACATGATTCCTGCCTATCTTATGAACTCATTTATTCTAGTCCATGGAGCCGTGGATGAGAACATGTTTTATTTCTTTGGAAAGAAAGGCCTTTAGCATATGGTTAGAAGCATCACGACACAACCATCCCCGCTCACTTTTGGTCCCAAATGGTATTTCACAGCTAAATTTCTTTGTTTCCAAGATTGGATCCCAGAACATTTGCCCGTTTCTATAAAGTCGACCCAATTTCAAAGCGTGGAGAGTTGTTTCAACCAAGGGCAGAAAAAGCTAGAATCAGCTTCTGTTCCTGAATGTCAAGGTGTTTCCCAGAAACTTGCCTTCTGGGTACCTCTTTCTCTTCACCTTCTTCTTATGGGTAGGAACCAAGTACTTTTGATTAGATCTCATAATTTTCTCTAGTTTCTTTTGTTTCTCTCTACTCTGATTGACGTGACACACTCATTTCCACCTGCTGGCTGGCCTTCCTCATCTCTGGTCTTGTCCCCCTTCAGTCCATCCCCATGACTGCCCTTCACCTTTCTTTCTTTTTCTTTTCTTTTTTTTTTAAATGTTTATATTAGAGAGAGAGAGACAGAGCACAAGTGGGAGAGGGGGAGAGAGAGAGAGGGAGACACAGAATCCAAAGTAGGCTCCAAGCTCCGAGCTGTCAACACAGAGCCCTACATGAGTCTTGAACTCACAAACCAAGAGATCATGACCTGAGCCAAAGTCGGATGCTTAACTGACTGAGCCACCCAGGTGCCCCAGGCTTTCTAAAGTGCTGACTGAATTGTGTCATTCTTCTGTTTCAAATGCTTTAATAAATCCTGGGGATATGCTGGATGAAGGCCGAGCTTATATGTGTTTCCATGTATAGCTTTATTTAATCCTCAACTCATGGGTAGGAACTATTATCTCCATGTTAAAGATTAAGAAATGGGCTCACTGTGACTAGTAACCTACCCCCTATCTCAGAGCCAGTGAGGACTCTGGAAGGGTCAGGAGTAGGGCATGAGTGTGAAAAGATGGACAGGGCCATAATCGTACATGAAATGACACGTGCCAAGGACGAAATTTTTTCTCTTACATGCTGGAGAACCATAGGAGATTTTAGGCAAGGTCATGATCTCGAGGTTCGTGAGTTCGAGCCCCACGCCGGGCTCTGTGCTAACAGTTCAGAGCCTGGAGCCTGCTTCAGATTCTGTCTCCGTCTCTCAGACTGCCCTTTAGAAAAATCATTTCAGTGACTGTGTGAGCTGGAAATGGGGAGATTTGAAGGCTGATTAAGAAACTTGCGATATTCTAGGCAAAAGTTGGGGGCGGCAGAATAGTGAAACTGGAGACGGAGAGGAGAGGATTTAAGAGAGAATGTAGGGGTAGAATTAGCTCTTCGGGTTCCTCATCAGATGTGTGCGGTAAACAAGGAGGTAGGGGAGGGAGCCTGGGCAAAGTTTTCTGGCTTGGGTGATGGGTTACTTTACAGATCTGTTGGGCCATTCACAGACTTTCATGTTCACCAAACTTCCTGTGCCCCTCCATGCCTTCTTGTCTAAGAAGCACCTACGTACTCTTTAAGACCTGAATTAAATCGTACATCCTCTGGGAAGCCTTCCCAATTCTGTCCTCTGAGCTCAAATCACTTCTCTCTCTGTCTCTCTCTCTCTCTCTGTCTCTGTCTCTCTTTCTCTCTCTTCGGTGATATCTCTGTGCAGCATTAATCATGTTCAGTAATGCTGATCTCTTTCCTTCCTTGGTTGTGAGTTATCTGAAGTCAGTCTTAATCCTCCTTTATGGCCCAGTGATAAGAGTCGTCGTAACTGTCCCACAGTGACTGTGCTGTGTCACATGTGTTTAAAAAGCCATGAGATCCCAGTTTCTTCACACTTGTTAAAGATATTGTTTCATTGTTGAGCCTTGATTTTTTTTTCCCCCGAACAACACGAAATAAATTGGGTTTATATATCTGTGGCATATTTCTGCTAAAAACAAGTGAATCTAGATTCAGTTGACTGCACAGTCCATGGTTAGTAAACAAAGTGCAGGCACTGTGTAAACAGAAGGAGGCAACTGTCACTAAGAAAGTACCAGTGGCTTCTGTCCCTGACAGGATGTTACCCCAGACACCCTTAATGATCCTCCTAGTGAATCTTTTCACGTGGGGATTGTGCTTATGTGTTTCCCTAATAATCAACCATCCCGTAATCCATTCTTTAATGACTAGGAAACACACAGCTTGGTGGTGTTTATGATTCTTCTATCCATAATCTTGAGTGATATGATTCTATAATTTTCCTTTCTTGTAAGACTTTTTTTTCCTTCTTTTAAAAAATATCATGTTATATTTGCCTTATAGAATGAATTAGAGTTTCTTTTCTCTTGTCTGGAAGACATTGCCCCAGTTTTTATTCCTTGAAAGCGTTTTAGAATTTTGCTGGTAAACCTACTGTGGCTTAATGTTTTCTTTGTGAGAAGTTGTTTTTTTTTTTTAAGATTTCTATTTATTTCTAGGAGAGAGAGAGAAAGACAACGTGAGCAGGGGAGGGTCAGAGAGAGAGGGAGTCACAGACTGAAACAGGCTCCAGGCTCTGAGCTGGCAGTCAGCACAGAGCCCGACGCGGGGCTCGAACCCACAAACCGCGAGATCATGACCTAAGCGAAAGTCGGACACCCAACCGACTAAGCCACCCAGGCGCCCCTTTGTGAGAAGATTTTTAATCACGGTGTCAATTTGTTTGGAGGACAATTTGCAAACTTTGAAGAATTCTTTTTTGCGTCAGTTCCTGTGTTGATTTTCCTCTGTTATTTATGTTGTTACATTGGTTGACATGTGATGACTAATGCTATTCTTTCCCTTCTTAACCTCTGCTTTATTGACTCCCTCTTTTCATTCATGATGCTGTTCTTCTCTTTTTTCTTTGATGAGTCTTTCCACAGGTTTGTCTACTGATACTGAATTAATTTAAAAAATTTTTTTTCATGTTTGTTTTTGAGAGAGACAGACAGAGGGTGAGCAGGGGAGGGGCAGAGAGAGACAGGGAGACACAGAGTCCCAAGCAGGCTCCAGACTCTGGGCTGTCAGCACAGAGCCCGACGCGGGGCTTGAACCCACAGACCGCGAGATCATGACCTGAGCTGAAGTTAGACACTTAATTGTCTGAGCCACCCAGGCGCCCCACCGCGTAAATTATTTTGAAGATCGCTTTTTGGCTTTCTGTTTGTTTCTGCCCTTTCTTTTAGGTTTATAATGTTATTTCTCTCACTTCTTCACATGGACATCAGCCTCAATAATTTTGAGACTTTATTCTTTTTTGTCTTTTTTTGTTTTTTGAGACTTGATTCTTTTTAATGTGAACATATTAGACTATGCACTTCCCTCTAAGAAGAGCTACTGATGAGTCCCATACATTTTAGTACAGAGTGGTTTCATTATTATTCTGCTTTCGGTTTTCTTTACATTTCCTTGATGATTTCTTGTTTTGCTCAAGGAGTTCTTTACATCGTATTTAAAATTTTTTCAAATATCTTTTCGTTATTAACTTGTAATTCAATTACATTGCAGTTAGAGATGGTAATATAGTGGCATTTATTTGAAATTTGACATTTTGTTTTAGAGCCAGTAAGTGGTTTGCATTTTAATGTCACTCTTTACTATATATATGTACATATATGTATGTACATATGTTTGTATGCACATATATATTTATATTTATTTATAATGTATACTATATATAGTATATGTATTTTTTCTGTATTGAATGTGGAATTCTCTAGATGTATTAGATCAAAATTGTTTACTTTGTTGTTCAGATCTTTTATATTTATGCTGACTTTTGTTTGTTTAAAGCAGAGTAAATCCAAAGAAAAGAGAATTAGGAACAGAACTGAGTGTGGGAGGATCCAAAAACAAACTGTAATAGTAAAAGGCGAAAGATTGATACGATCTGAAGAGAAACCAGAGTATAAAAAAACAAACTGTAATAGAATCAGTAAAGACAAAATCTATTTCTTCGAAATGGGCAATGAAGGGGTAAGTCCTTGGCAAGATCACTGTGTAAAGAAAGAAAAGGTGAAAATTACGCATGGACTGAGTAGAGAGCTCTGGCTGTACTCGGACCAGTCATGATATGTTCTGTATCCAGTAAAGTCAATGAAACACAGTTTGAAAATCCTCAAAAACACACCGTTCTGGATACCCAGTTTTAGTGGTGGTTTTCCCAAACATTTCTGGAACAGAGAATTTAAAACTGCCACGTCTTCCAGAGAATAGAATAAGAGGGGGTCATTCTGCATATGATTTCTTGAGGAACTGAATAGAGACCATGCACATACCTAAAACTTGACCCTCACAGTGTGGGCAGTCCCTGGGGACAAAGGTTATATTGTGGCTCTAGGGCAATAGGTGTTTAGGGTGAAAAAGAAAAAGTGAAATTAGAGCCCTACGTTAACATTTGTTCACAAACATCAGTTCCAGATGGATCTAGACTATCAACAGACTGCAGACTTTCAAAGCTTTAGAAAGCCAGGGAAGATGGTGTCTTCATGACTAGGGGCAGCCACAATACATAAAAAGTCCTCAGACTCAATCAGAAAAATACAACTGTCCCCGTGAAAAAATGCGGAGAGACATTAGAAGGTGTTCTAACAGGAAACTGTCAACAAATGGAAAGAAGCTTCATCTTCTTGGAGTTCAGGGATGGTTGACGACGACCCTAGTGGAGTAACGTTTCCATACCCAGCACATGTAGAAGCATGGGAAAAGATGGACAAAACCAAGCGTTGGTGGGGATGTGGACCTCTCAGAGGGAGTATAAATGGATATACTTTGCCTCCCCTAAGCATGCATTCCAGAGAAGCTTTACCAGTGCACAGCAGGAGAATCACATAAGGCAGTCTGTATTGTCTATAGCTACAGAACCCAGGAGCACTCAAATGCCCACCCCTAGCAGATGTCTAACTAGGCATCCACAGATACAGATTGCTGCAGCCGTGTATAATCTTTTATGAGATACCTGTGTATGATAATGGTGTTATTATAGAGACTCGAAAGTGAAAGTCTCCAACACATGCCAACAAGGTGCGTCCCTAAAGGGTAACATTAAATCCACGAAGCCGAGCACAGAAGGTGACCTCAGCTGTGCATCCATTTATATAAAGCTCAAAACCAGACAAAACCGAGGAAACCCTCCTTTGAGAATACAGTCAGAGGCGGGAAGACTCTTAGGCAAACCAAAAGGATGATCAATTCAGAACATAGGATCTTGATGTTCTCTGGGCAGAGAGGATGGGAGCCACCGTCAGGGGCCAGTACCTCTAAGATAGTGTGAATGATCAATTCCTTTAGTTGGATGATGGTGGGGACATTGGCGTTTGCTCTCTTCTTTCAACTACACATGTATCTTTTGTATATGCTTGTCTGTCTAAAATACCGCATGACAAGTCTTCAAAAAGCTACTAGAGAACCAGGAACACAGAAGGAGTTGGGGGAGCACCTTGGCGATTCTGCTTGTGCTAGACTAGCAGTCAGGTGGCCTGTGTTCAGCCAGCAGCAGAGGTGACCGCGGCCCCGCCTTCCACTCTCTCCTGCTGCGTTATGGTTTCCTGGATGGTGGAGGGTCGGTGCAACCCTCGGCTAGCCCGCGACAGGGCTTGGTGTCAGATGATGAGCAGACCCATCGCTTGTTCTTTCCCAGGACTGTGGGCGGGGAGATACTGAGATAATGAAGTGGGTGGCAGTGGGGGCCGGTGCTCGGCTGACCAGAACACGGAAACGGAGCATCCCCCGAGTTAGCAGCCGCATGCTGTGATGTCATGAGCAAGTCAGAGTCTAAGGGGGCTGGACCTTCAAGGCAGAGAATATCCACATGGAAACCCAGTGCTCCTCTTGGTGCAGGAAGAGAAATCCGTGGCCTAGAGGCTGGGGGTGTAGAGTGAAATTCATTTGGCGCCCCGGAGCTGCCCAGCCCCAAGCAGCCCGCAGGGCCAGCATCTGAGCCCCTCCCCGGGAGCCTTGCTGAGATCGATACTACCTGCTTTGGGGCCGGCGGGGCAAGATCTCGCCTCCTCACACACTAAGCCCAGCTAACGAGCAAATCAGCTGTCCACCTCGAAGGCTACTGGCCAGGGTGCGGGGTGCGCCCTCCAGCCCATCTCCCCCTTATGACGACAGCCAAGACTCTAGACGACACGAGAGGCAGCTACCTGTGGACTCTGGAAAGCACGCCCAAGCAGGTGCATCGGGGGAAGACGTTGAAACTTGGAAGACCTGACTGCTTTGTCAAAACTCAGAGAGATGTACCTCCAAATGAGTGAATTTTACTACAATAAAGCAATCAATCTTTAAACAACAGTATGTGACAGAGGGCAAAGAACCGGATGTGGGTCCCGAAGACCTGGGTTTCCCCCAGGCTCAGCCACTTTCTGGGTGCTTGATCTCAGTCACTTAATTGAACCTCGAATCAAAATCACGCTTGGGAATCACCCAGAAGCCAGCAGACCAAAGCAAGGTAATTTCAATGCACTTTCTAATGCTCTCTCCAGTTCTGCTGGATTTAAGAGGCCTCTGTTAGGTGGCTGATAGTGTGGGGGCGAGGATCTGGGTTCCCTCCGGGCCCCCACTGGCTGCTGACATCCTTTCTGACCTGAGGTGGTGAGCCAGGGAGGTCCTTGATTCAACTTCTTCCACACGCAGGTAGACAGACATTCACAACCTCTCCCAGTGATGTGCCGACACCGAGAAAGCTTTTCTGGTCGTGGCCGTTCATCCATTCTCACCCCTGGCCAGTGACATGTCCTGATGGATGCCGTGGTCGGGAGTTCAGGCTGTATGCTCAGACTGCCTGGGCGTGAACCCTGCACCGTCCCTTTCTGCTGCAGTCTTGAATCCGGTGTCCCAGTTTCCTCCTCTGTGACATGGGGATAAACACAGGAACTGCCTCATAGTGTTTTGTGAGGATTTAATGAGATAATGCATCTAAAGTGGTACCTACGCTATCTGACCCTGACCCGTGGTGAGCGATGCATGGGCTCGGGCAAGCTGCGTTCACCCCACTGACCACTTGGGGGAGCCATATAGCCAAAAACCAACCCAGTTCCCAGGAAAGGTTAGGCTTTTTGTGACAGAGACCCGGAGATAAGGTGCATCTAGTTGCATGCCTTCCTCTTTGCAGTTGTGCAGAGGCTCCGAGAGAAGAGATGATTCGCTCACAGTCCTGCATATAGGTAGTTTGAAGACTGGAGTCTTTTTTTTTTTTTTTTAATTTCCCAAGTCATTAACAAATGACCCGAGGTAAAAATCAAGGTGATTTTAGGTTCCAAGCGTGGCTGACTTTATTCCTCCCCTCCTTGCGTGCCTCTGTATGGTTTAAAGTTATCTCAGTCTGCCCAAGCTTCTTGGCTGAAGAATTTGTGTTGCGCGTTTTATTTTGTTGAAGTCTGTGCTTAAAAAGTAGGAGGTTCACATGTTGTTTTAATATAGATCATGCCCTGATGTACACACACTTCTGAAATACAGGTAATGGGCATTGCACTCAAGAAACAAGAATATAAGACATAAGAATACACAGGTATAAGGACACGCGTGCACACGCATGCACACACCCTGTATCATCTCATTCAGGTTTATAGCTCTAGGTACCCGCATCTACGGATCGTTCTCGAATTTACAGTCCAACCTAGATCTTTCCCCTGGACCCAGGCTCATCTATCCGACTTTTTTTTTTTTTTTTTAAATATTTATTCATTTTGAGAGACAGAGCATGAATGGGGAGGGGCAGAGAGAGAGGGAGACACAGAATCGGAAGCAGGCTCCGGGCTCCGAGCTGTCAGCACAGAGCCCGACGTGGGGCTCGAACTCATGAACCGCGAGATAATGACCTGAGCCAAAGTTGGACGCTCAACCGACCGAGCCCCCCAGGCGCCCCTCATCTCTCTGACTTCTTACACAACGTTTCTGCGTGGAAGCCTGTGCGGCACCCGTGTTATTTAAACCTGGCTCCTTGTCTTCTCCCATACGTGTTTCTCCAGCAGACCTGCTTATTTTGGTGAACGATGGCTCCGTGTCTCCACTTACTCAGCAGAAGCCTTTGAGTTGCCCTTCACCCCTCTCTTTCTCGCGTTGTCCATTGTTCGTCAGCAAACACAAGGGCCCCACCTTCCAGCCAAGTCCCGAATCCCGTCACTTCTTGCCAGAGCAGCACCTCTGCTGCCCCCATGATGGTCTCGGCCACCGCCAGCTTCTCTGTGGTTATTGCCACGCATCCTGCTGGCCTCCCGCGCGGGCCCACCCACAGCTTACACTCTGCAGGGGGCAGGGCGGCGCTGCTTCACATCAGGAGTGTCCCCTGTTCCTCGGCTCCAAGACCTCCAGCGTGTCCCCTCTCAGGCCCTGGAGGCTGCCCTCCCCAAGGGTGTCTGCAGAGGTGTCCGGCCATCCCCCCTTCCCCACCTGTCACACTGACCTCCTTGCTGTTCATGCGCAGCCCTGGAGGGCTTGTCCCCTGCCTGCCCTGGCGTGACCCCATGCCTGCAGAGCCACCCACTCCCCTTCTTTCTCCCCGTCTACACCCTTGTCACCTTCGCTTCTCTTTCAAAGTCTGCAGCATCCCCCCGCCCACGCTGTCTCCGCCCTCCCATAGCACTTCCCAGCCAACATTCTCTGCATTCTGTTTACTTACTTTGTTTAATGACTGCCTCCCCCTTCTAGAATGTCAGTTCAGCGAGGACAGGGCTCTCCATGGATTCTGTTCATTGCCGCGTGTCCAGCGCGTAGTGCAATGCTCAGCACGCTGCAGGAACGAAAGCCACAGAGGTCAAAAACAAGTCGATGTGGTTGCTGAGGGGAGTTGGGGGGATGGGTGAAGTACTTGTAAAGGGGCTTAGAGCTACAGACTTCCATTTGTGGAATAAGTAGGTCACACTGGCGAATAGCATAAGGAATCGAGTCAGTAAGATCATAATACTGTTGTTTGGCGACGATGGTCAGGGCACTTATAATGGGGAGCACTGAGCAACATGTGGGTTTGTTGCATCATTACACTGTACACCTGAAACTATTATAACACCGTGTATTCATTAATTACAGCTAAAAAACCGGCTGGTGACTGTGGGGCAAGGAGTCCTAGGGGTAAAATGATTTTGGCCTACGTATCCCTGTTTGATTTGAGGCAAGTTACGGGGCCCCTCTTGGGAGGAAGCAGTCCCCTAGCCCAATTTTACGTAGAAGGATGCAAGGGTGTCCTGCTGTAAAATGTTGATGTCGTGTGCTCAGACCCTGCACACAATGAAGCATTGCACTCAGACATTGCAAGTCCGATAGTATGAGGCCGGAGGTGATGCCTGTGGGCTTGGATAGTCACTGGCCCGGAGACGAGTCAGATGTCACAAGGCAGACAGCAGCCGGCATGCAGGAAGTGTGTGGGGGTGGGCGGAGCGCAGGCCGGACAGTAACAGAAGGGNTAGGTTGAGGGCATGTTTGCAAAGACTTGTCCCCAGGCCCAAGTCCAAACTGCTTAGTCTGGAATTTCATGGGCGCGGCACAAACAACTTTGAGCAGGAAAGGATCCAAATAAGAGCTTAGAAAGATTACTTTGTGCAGGACGCAGCAGAGGAAGTTGAGTCTGGGGCCAGGGGCCAGTTAGGAGGCTGTTAGAGATTTTTATTCTGTGGATTTTTATTCTGTGGAGTTGGAACAACATGGTGCCAGGAAGGCTAGAATTAGGAAGAACAGATTTGAGAAATGTTGGGAAACGCAGTGAGTCCTGCACTAGAACGTTGCAGAAGAAGAAAAAGGCAGAAGAGAAAACACACTTAGGTTATGCAGACCAGTAACGGAAGGAAGAAAGAGGAATCGTGGAGGAGGGGAGAGATTCATGGTCTGTCTTGGTCAATGTGGGCCACTTTAACAAAAAAAGACAGACTAGGAGGCTTAAACAACTCTACTTCTCACAGTTTTGGAGGCTCGAAAGTTCAAGATCAAGGTGCGGGCAGATCTGGTTCCTGGTGAGAAGCCACTTCCTGGCTCGTAGGAAGCCTTCTTGCTGTGTCAGCACAGGGCCGAGAGAGATTGTGTCTGTTCCATTAACCCCACCATGAAGGCCCCAGACTCATGGCCTGACCTAACCTTAGTTCCCTCACAAAGGCCCGCCCACCTCCACCTAACATCACACTGGGGATTAGGGTTTCAACATAGGAATTTTGAGTGGAGGCAGACGGTCCATACTGCAGACTCTTGGTGTTTCATAGGAGAGGGGTCTCAGGGTTGAGGTCCCATTTTGGGTATTCCCAAGCAAAGCACCAGAGTCCAAGAGAACATTCTTCTCACATGGGAAGATCTGTTGTTGTTTGAAGGCAAAAGAGAAGGAACCCGGATAGTCAGGAGAAGATCAACTATGATAGGTAAAGGGCAAGATTGGCGAGGTTGTGCTTTATGGGAAGAGAGGTCTCCCATTCACAGAACCTGGAGGAAAGGCAGGCAGACTGGAGAAAGACAACATTCGCAGGCAGACTAGGGAAAAATAAAGGGGTTTGTTGCTATGTAATACTTCCCAGTGAACAAGGAGGCACAGGTATCTGGTAGGAGTGGTTGCTAAGACGCAGAAGTGGGGTTGGGGCTGACCACAGAGGGGAGGTATTGGCCACAGAACTGTTTTCCGTGATCAGTGAGTTTGAAATAGCCCCTCCTCTCTGCCACGACTATGCCCTTATTGCTTTATTTACTTGCTTGCATTTGTCACCCTGTGACGTCATCTTTATTCATTTGAATTCTCATTGGTATCTTTCTCTTTAGAATGGAAATGAGGGGAAATCTAACGTATGCATGACGGCAACAGTGGAGTCATGAGTGGGAGCAGAGCCTGGGGACCAGCGCCTTGACCCCATGGGACCTTCAGCCCATTTATATTACCATCTTCTTGCCATCCGTCACTCTCCTCATGCTCTTGCTTCCTTCGTGTTCTGCTTCATGTCCACGGTCAGTCATTTAAGTCCCCTTCTCCTGGGTAGACAGGATCAGTCACCCCAGCCAGGAATGGGTGACTCCTTCCTTACCTGTTGATTCAGAGGGTTGAGGATCTCAAAGAGGCCAAGTGGTAGTCTTAACTTCCTTGTCACTCGAGTCAGTGTTGTATTTCCTGGTGGGAGCATTCCTTCCTTTGGAACTAAGATCTCTAGCTCAGGGGGACAGGAAACAAAACTTTGGCTAGTGTTTAAGTAGGGGTAAGGGTGAGTGCTACCACATCCATTTCCACCCCTTGATTCCTGGACCCATGGATCTTGGCTATGAGAGAAACAGCATCCTGTATTAGATGTCGATTTGGGGCGTATACAGACTCCTGAGAACCTTGCCTCAGCCCTGCAAGAGAATGCGACCTTACTGGTGTCGTAACTGAGTCTTCGAAAGGCGTTTCCTCCATGATATCAAGCCAGCAGCTTCAGGACAAAGAGTAGTATGGAAAGATCAGTACATTCCACGAGCATGGGCCCATTGTTGCACTTCATTTGCTGCACAATGAGTTCCTTGATCAGAAGCAAGGCTGCGTGGAGTGCCATGATGGTGGATAAGCCCTTCTGTAAGTCCACAGATGGTGGTTTTGACAGAAGCATTGTGTGAAGGAAAATGTATGTCCATAGTTAAGTGTCTATTACAGGGAGAGCAAACTGCTTCCCCTCCCATGATGGAAGTGGCCCAGTGTAATCAACCTGCTGAATGAATCACCCCAGGGAAAGACACCGTATCGGGGACTCAGGTTTGGTCTCTGCTGCTGGCAGATTGGACACCCAGCAATGACTGTAGCCACATTGGCCTTGGTGAATAGAAGTCCCCGTTGCTGAGCACATGCATTACCTCCATCCATGTCACCATGGCCACTTTCCTAATGAGTCCATTGGACAATAAGAAAAGTGGCTGAAGAAAGAGACTGACTGGTATCCACGGAACAGATCATCTCATCCACCTTGTTACCAAGATCCTTTTGCCGAAGCTACTTCTTGGTGAGCAGTCACGTAAGATACAGTTTATGTATGTATGTATTTCTTTACTTACTTATCTACTTATTTATCCATTTAGAAAAGTCTATCTGCATGCTTCTTCCTCAGACATCCTTATCACCAAATTTCTAATCATGTTCCTTCCAAGTCCCTAGCCATCCAGCCTAACCATTATGGGTCACAGCTCATTAATTCATATAGATTCCTACCTGTGGCCATTTCTTCTCTTTCCAAGAAAAATTAACAGCCTGATGCTTTCCCCAGAGTTCTGACCACCGGGAGGGCTCACCTTCACCACCGTCTTTCAGGGATGTCCCAGAAAGTGGTGCCTGGATATCATGGAGACCATCTGTAACCCATGCCTGAGTTTTCTCTTTCTTAGTCAACTGATTTATGGATTCCTCCTCCCCACCTGCCAATAAGGCTATAGGTGTTCACTGGAGAAGGTCATGTAGCAGGAATGGGGACCGTGGCCATTGGGCCACTTCTTCACTTAGCTTACTCATACCACTTCTATTTGATGATGGAATGTGCTGCCGTGCACACCCAGCTTTATGGCTTGGGGGTCAGCTTATGGATGGGCATTTCAGGTTGCACGGTAACTTGGTGGCCCGTGGTTAGTGTTCAGGCTTTACCAAGGCCCGGCAGCAGGCCAGGAGCTGTTTCTCAAGAGGATCATAGTTACCCACAGAGGGTGGTAGTGCTGTCCTTCAAAACCCTAAGGGCCCATGCTGTGATTCACCTCTAAGCAGCAACCCTATCTGCTGTTGCTACTTGAAGCACCGTTCAGCCTGCTCGATCCTATGGCCCAGTAGGCAGATCCACTTGCACATCTGCCTGACTTATTGCAGAACCTTCTTCTGGCCCCCTCTCAACAGCTCAACAGTGTCAGCTTTTTGGGTCATTTGGTAAACAGATGGGAGCAGACGCTCGAATGAAGAATATGTTGCCTTCAAAATCCAGAACCCCAGGTAGGCATTGTGCTTTTTTTTTTTTTTTTGGTTGTGGGAGGGGCCAAATGCAAAAGCTCATCCTTCACGTTAGAATGGATAACTCAATGTGCCCTACACCATTGGGACCCTAGATGTTTCACCGAGGTAGCAAGTTCCTGAGTTTTTGTTGGATTTGTTTCCCACCTTCTGACACACGAATATCTTACAAATAAGTTCCGAGTAGTTGCTACTTCTGCTCATTGGGTCAAATCAGCACAAGAACATCAAAGTAAGGGACCAATGTGATCTCTTGTGGGAGGGAAAGGTGATTACCATCTCTGAAAACTACATCAGGACATAAGGCCAGAGAGTTGATATACCCCTGAACGTATCAGCAAAGGGCGGTGAATGTACACTGCTGAAAGGAAGCCACTTTGGGTGGTTCTTAGTGTCAGACATGGGGAAAAAAGCATTTGCAAGATCAGTAGCTGCATGCAAGGGACGAGGGGATATGTTGATTTGCTCCCGCAATGAAGCCACATTGCTAAGAGCAGGTGCGATTAGTCACCATGTCGTGAAGTTTACAGTAATCTGCTGCCATTTTCTAAGATCTCTTTTCTGTACAGACCAGATAAGTGAGTTGGGGATAGGGTGGGAATTTCTGGCTTACCTTCCAGAACTGTGTGAAATAACCCCAGGATGGGTTCAGAGAGGCACTGCACCCACTGTTAGATGTACCTGAGTGAAAACTCCATCGGTCACCTGACTTCCATAAGCCTACTCTGACTGATGGGCTTCATAGTGACATTTTGGGTCTCTGGTTGGAATCGGTGTCATCTGGAACCAGTGCCCATAATATCCCCAAAGTGGTCTTATTTCCTTTCCCTCAGTGCAGTCATCCTAGTGAAAGGCTGTCGGTGCCTTTGGGCGGTGGGGGAGGCTAGGGGAAAGAGTAACTGTATACATTTTTGGCAGTGTGCCAGGGCCCTTCCGCAAGGGAATGTGACCTTCCCTTCATTCAAGGGGTTCTGGTTCTGTAAACTGGCTTAACTCAGGGAACTGAGGAAGGAGCCATGATTCTTTGTTTTGGCAATTCAATTAGACTTCTGTTCATTTGACCTAGAACTTGTCTGGTTATGCAGATCAAGTGCAAATTTAGTAGACTACCCCGTCTGTTTCTGTTCTAGGGACACCAGGAGCCACTAGCCAGTACCACAGATCTCTGTGAATCAGACTATTCTGATTACATATTGGACTCCACTGTCCACTATGTTGATTATACCCGTTCTTGTCTTTGGGATTTCAGGGCCATCATTTGGCCCCTGCCAATCCAAGATCCCATTACCCCTCTTGTAGTTAAGAATCCCTGTGCAATGGTAGCAGATCCCACTGTAGTTTCTCACTTACAGAGAAGAGCTGTTCAAGGATGCTGGGCTTTTCCTCTGTTTCTCATAGTTCTGTGAAAAGGGTGTCCTCCAGGCCATCCCCAGGTAGATGAGCAGGTCTTATGTGACAAATCCACTCTCATTCTTCAAACCTTTTGATCCCTTTCTCTGCAGTACACCAGGAGAGCTCTGATGTTTCACCTTCATGTTTTAGCCAAGCCACCAAGCCACCAGCCAGCCAAATTGTGAGAACCCTTTCCAGCCCCTCGAGCCACCACACTGAATCCACCATCTTTGTTCTCGGGCCCCATATCAGTAAATTCAGCCTATTCCAACTTTATGTTTATTCCATTATTCCTGAGCTTTCCCTTGCTGGGGTTTTGGTTATGGATTCAATCTCTTTATTTGGATAGCCTTATTGGTATTTACCATTTCTTCTCATGTCAGTGTTCATTGCTTGTATCTTTCTAAGAATTTGCCTGTTTCCTTCAAATTATTGTTGGCATATGGTTATTCAGAGTATTCACTTAGAATCTTTCTTATTTTGGTATTGTCATTAACAATCTCGCTCCTTTTATTCCTGACTTAAGTAATCAAGTCTTTTCTCCTTTCTGCTTAGTCGGTTTAGCTAAAGATGTGTCAATTTTACCGAACTTTCAGAAGAGCGATTTTTGGTTTCATGGATTTATTTCCTCAATTGCTTTTCTGTGCTCTTCTATTTATTTCTGCTCGAACATTTACCGTGTCCTCCTTTCTGCTTGCTTCAGGTTTAGTTTGATCTTCCTTTTCTGTTTCTTAAAGTAGAGGATTATATTACTGATTTGAGATCTTTTTTTAATTAACAGTACATTTACAATTATAATTTCCCTCTCAGCTCTGCTTTAGGTATATCCCGTAAGTTTGGACATGTTGTGTTTGTGTTTTCATCCATCTTAAAATTTTTTCTAATTTCTCTTATGACGTGTTCTTTGACCCATTAGTTATTTAAGAGTGTGTTATTTTCCAAGTATTTGTGAATTTTCAGAGTTTCCTTCTGTTACTCATTTCTAATTTCATCCCATTATCGTCAGAGAATCTGCTTTCTGTGATTTCAATTTTTTAAAGATTAATGAAACTTGTTTTATGGTGTACCATATGGTCTGTCCTGGAGAATGTTCCATGTGCATTCAAGACTATATTCTGCTTGCTGAATACTTCTCTATAGATGTCAGTTAGGTTCATTTGATTTACACTGTTGTTTAAATTTTGTTTCCTTATAGATCTTTTACTTCTTTTTTCTTCTCTTTGTCAAAAGAAAGATATTGAAGTCTCCAACAGTTATTGCTGAATTGTCTGTTTTCCCTTTCAGTTTTGTCGTTTTTTGTTTCATTTATTGAGGCTTTGTGAAGTGCATTATATGTCTATAATGATTACATCATCCTATTGCTTGACCTTTTTATTATTATTAAATGTCCCATGTTTTTTTTTCTAGTAACATTGTCGTTTTCAAGTTGATTCTGTCTGTTTGCAATGTTGTTGTTTAGCTTGCTTGCCAGTTTGTTTAGGGATGTGATCAGACTAGTTTAGCGAAGTCTGTTTCCCCATCAAGTGGGAAGCCTTTGGCGTTGTTCCTCTGATGGTGCACTCTTGGGCATTTTCACCCTCAGAGATGACAGTGGTTTTAGCCTGGTTCTCTGTCTTTCTCTACTATCTCTGAAGCTCCTGGCTGGTCTGTCTCTGTTGGGGTGTAAAACAACCGTATTACCACTAATTGTTAGCTGATTGCACTATTGTTCTCAACAATACTTTGGGGCATATATTGCTCTACGGTTTGGTCCAATCAAAGTCAAGTTCTTTGCAGACGTGAGTTTCTGAGGCCAGCCTTTGAGGCTTCTTTCAGTCCCATGATAGCCCTTACTTAGCCCTCTGCCTTTCTTCACTCATTCCCTTCACTCAAGTTCGAGCTGACCTACCATTTGCCTATTATTATCCTGGACCTCCTGGTCTTCTCTACTTTCCAACAAAATCTTTGCTGTTTTTGAAAATGCCTTTTGGCTTGAACTTCCCCACCCTTTGTTGCAGATAAAGTCAGTCTTTTGGGGGAGATATATGGAGCCTACCTTCCTCACTGGGCAGAAGCTTTGCACTGCTTCTCTGGGGTTGGGGTTGGAGACAAGAGTCTACTTCCCTTGGAGTGGTATCCATCCCTGCGTCATGAGCACAGCTCTGGGTATGGGTGATAATCTCTGATTTTCTTGGTCTGCTTCTGCAGCTACTGAGCCTCCAGTCTGCAGTGGGCCAGGGTGAAGGTGATGTGGGACAAGTATTCTTGGCCTGCTGTGTCTGGGGTAGAGTTTCCACCCTATGAGTATGGACTGGGAGGAGGGGGTTTCTTTCTCCTGCGATGGAATTTCTGAGACAAGGAGCTATGGGCAGGGGACTGCCACCTCTTCCTCCCAAGGGGAATCTGAACTCTCAGAATGAGAGCTTGGGGCGGGGGAAGCCCTCTCTTCTTGACAACATCTGCCCAGAGTAGAACTTCTTTTACGCTGAGCTGGAGGGGCTGGGCACGTAAGGAGTGGATTGTGGCTCAAATACACAGGCTCTCACTGTCTTACTGACATTTAGATTTTCTTGAAGTAATGTTTCTCCATTTGCCCGATGCCTTTAGGACAATTTCCAGAGACTTCAGATGGTTGTTTTATAATTTTTGCCAGTTATGGTTATTTCACTGCAGGGTGGGGGGGGGAGTGCTTTGGTCTGAATGTGTTCCTCCGGTGCCCAAATGCATAGGTTGAATCCTAACTCCCAAAGGTGATGGGATTAGGAGATGGGGCCTTTGGAGGGGATTAGGTGGAGCCCTCATGGTTGACACTGGAGCTTCCATAACTGTGAGCAATAAATTTTTTTTGTTCTAAAACTACCCAGTCAGTAGTCTCTTGTTAGAGCAGCCTGAACAGATGAAGACAGAGAGGTTATGTGGGGCTTCTCAAATCGCCATTCTGGAAGTATTCCTCCCCCTCCTCCATCATGTATACAGTTTTTTTTTTGGGTGGGGGGAGGGAGAGTGAGCATGGGGAAGGGGCAGAGAGAAGGAGACAGAGGATCCAAATCAGCTCCACGCTGACAGCAGAGAGCCCAATGTGGGATTCAAACACATGAACGGTGAGATCATGACCCGAGCCAAAGTCAGACACTTAATGGACTGAGCCACCCAGGCGCCCCAGAAGTGTTTCTTGAATGCTCTTGTGTCGATATGTTGATCTTGTGTCTGGGAATCTTGCGGAGCCATCACATTCATTCATTCATTTATTTACGTATCTGTTCGATAAACATTTATTAGGTTTAATTACTTTGAGCTTTCTATGTAAATGAGCATGGCCTCTTCAAAAATAGCAATTCCTACTTTTTTGAGTCTTCTGCTTCTTTTTTTATCTTACTGAGTTGGATAAAATCTTTCAAGCCATGGAAAACAGTAGTTTTTTCTGTACCTTCTAGAGAGTCTCCATCATGTATTTTGTTTGCTATAGGTGTTCGAGAGGTAAACTTTATCAGTCTGAGAGTCTGTCTATATCCCTGTTTTCTGAAAGCTTTTAATGAGACTGTGTGACACATATGAACTGCTTTTGTATTATCTATTAAGGTAATCCTCTGCATTTCCTGTGTTAATTTTTGTGAATTTGATAGATGTTCTAACGTTGAATTATCCTTCAATACCTGGGATAAATTGATTATGATGAATTATTTAAAAATTATTTAAATTATTATTTAAAAATATATGTTGGGAAGCACCTGGGTGGTTCGGTCAGTGAAGCATCTGACTCTTGGTTTCAGCTCAGGTCATGAGCTCACAGTTTGGGAGTTCGAGCCCCACATCTGGCTCTGCTGTGACAGTGCAAAGCCTGCTTGGGATTCTCTCTCCCCCTCTTTCCTCCCCNTGAATTATTTAAAAATTATTTAAATTATTATTTAAAAATTATTTAAAAATATATGTTGGGAAGCACCTGGGTGGTTCGGTCAGTGAAGCATCTGACTCTTGGTTTCAGCTCAGGTCATGAGCTCACAGTTTGGGAGTTCGAGCCCCACATCTGGCTCTGCTATGACAGTGCAAAGCCTGCTTGGGATTCTCCCCCTCTTTTCTGCCGCTCCCCTGCTTGCTCTCTCCCTCTCTCAAAATAAATAAATAAACTTAAAAAATATATGTTGGATTCTGTTAGTCCATATTTAATTTAGGATTTTCATCTCTCTTCATATGTGAAATTGGCCTATAATTTTCTTTCCTTGTGTTGTCTCTGATTTTGGTATCAAGGTTATATTTTTTGCTCCTCTTTAAAAAAATTTTTTTGTGGGTGGGAACTTTTATAACTTGAGGATTATTTATTACTTGAAGGTTTGCTCCACTCACTTGTCAATCTGTCTGGACCTGGCTTTTGTGTCTGGGTGTGAGGCAGGAGAAAATGCTTTTTATTATTTTCTCAATTTCTTAAGCATTATTGGTCTAAATAAATTTTCCAGTCTTTCATATTAAAATTTTTGCATTTTGTACTTTTTAAACAATTCACCCATTGATTCTGAGCTCTGAAATTTGTTGGTGCCTTTTCATAATATTATTTTAAAGTTATCAGAACATCTCCTATGTCTTAGTTATTTCTCTTTTTATATTTTCTTTTGTGTTTATTTGCACCTTCTCTTCTTTTTTTCCCCCTTAAACACTTGTTCTAAAGTTCTCTTAATTAGCCTTTTCTGTGAACCAACTTTTGTTAACCATTGATAATTTTTTGGTCCTACTTTGTTCTTGACCCTTGTCTATATGACTTCTGTTCTCCTTATTTCTGTAAGCTCTTCCTCCAAGATCCATCATCAACATTAATGAGTCCATTAGAGTCTTACATGTGTGGACAGCTTTTACGACATGGTCCCTGTGGAAGAGAACCATAGATGTTCTAGAACATTGACTTGTAAGAGTACTTAGAGATCATGTATTCCACAAAAGGCAAATATTTGAGGGGGTTCTTTTGAAGGCTTTTTTTTTTTTTTTTTTTTAAAACACCA
>NW_027533258.1:6324320-6326402 GCF_008692635.1 Crocuta crocuta | reverse complement strand
AAATACCACATTTACCTTTCCTGTGTTGGGGCTGGATACACCCCCAGAACCCCAGCACCATTCTGTGAGCAGCCGTTACCAGTGGAATGGAAGCATAATTAGAGATATCCCTGCAGGTGAGGACTTCTGGCCATCATGATTCCTCTTCCTACTTAAAGTGAGCTTCGTGGATCAACAGCATTGAGATTACCCATGACTTTGTTGGGAAAGCAGAATCTTGGGCCCCACCACAGGATTCCGACACCGAATTAGAATCCGTGTTTTATCAATGACCTCAGAGGAATAGTCTGCACATTCAAGTTTGAAGAGTAGTGGCTCTGACACCTTCATTCTGTGGGTGAGCAAATGAAGGTCTTAAGAGGTAAAGTAATGTAGCGTAGCCTGTGCCCAAGAAAGGATTTTTTTAAATGTTTATTTTTGATAGAGACAACGAGCGCGCAAGCAGGGGAGGGGCAGAGAGAGAAGGAGACACAGAATCCAAAGCGGGCTCCAGGCTCTGAGCTGTCAGCACAGAGCTCAATGCAGGGCTCAAACTCATGACCTATGAAATCATGACCTGAGCCGAAGTCAGACACTTAACTGACTGAGCCCCCCAGGCGTCCCAAGAAACGGGTTTTTATAGGAAAATGGGGAGAGAGAGGGTGTGAGAGAGGGAAAGCCAGTTAGGAAAAATGGACAAGGAGAGAGGGAGGGAAACCAATCTTCATCTATACACAGTCCATCTACGGCCAACGTCTGGTCATGCTGAATGGCCGGGAGACCTTTTATTTACAACGGCACGAAATTTGGCCTGGTGTTCTTGGTATCAGACTTGAGTGGCTGTCCGAAAATACACCCAGATTTCAACAAACCTCAAGTTCTTTTTCTGGCAGTGATGGAGCAATAAAAACATCCAGAAAGTGGAAACCTCTGTTATGTGGTTATCCAGGTGCCCAGGTGTCACTGCCATGGGACCAGCTGTCCTTATGTAGCATTTCCCCTGGACCTCCCACTATCTGCAGGCCCCGGCCCGCGCTGTGTAGAGCCTGTGGACCTGAAGACGCACTCATAAATCTGCAGTGACCCTACCTTGTCTGTGCACTGAGCTCCTTTCCAGGAACATCAGGGATTATTTATTGCAGCCCATAGAATTCTCTGTAAGGTTTCACCCCCAGATGCGGGAGATGCATGTTCTATTTCTGTTTGACATCCCATGTCAGGAGAGAGCTGTGGACGAGGCGTAAGTAATTCAGCATTATATACAGAGGGTGAAGTTATGTGGTTATATATCAACAGCAGGCACTGGAAGTCCTTGGAAATCAGGAGAGTATAATTTTAGAATGAACGTAATGAAAATGTGAAAAGGAGATCCAGTTTTCTCCTCTCGCTCTAAGATGTGCTAAGAAATCATTGGTAGAATTTTCCAAGTGTGGATGGGTGCCTTATGCTGGAGTTACCCCCTTGAGGAGGACCCCGAGCAGGGAGAGAAGAGCCCACCTCTGCACTGCCGAGACCCGGATTTCCAACTGCTTCTTGAACATCCTCCCAAGAAAGTCCTGCCTCAGTAGCATCTCAAATTCACCACGTCAGA
This sequence comes from Crocuta crocuta, assembly GCF_008692635.1. NCBI lineage: Eukaryota > Metazoa > Chordata > Mammalia > Carnivora > Hyaenidae > Crocuta > Crocuta crocuta. The sequence goes on along the minus strand of NW_027533258.1, from coordinate 6,324,832 downwards.
ATTCCACATTCCCCCTCCTCCGCTATTTCCTATCTAGGTTACTGGCACCATCCGCCTCCCTGTGGCTGAGGCTCTGAGAAGTAGCCATCCTTGCCTTCCATTCCCCTCCCTCCCGTGCCTGGCTTCTGTCTGTTGTGCCCCCTGAGAAGTTCTCAAATCCCTGCTGCTTGCACCCTGACCACAATGGTCCCAATCCTGCCTTCATCTTTCATTTAGGTTATTGTAATGACCCCCAAGGCGCCTCTAGTCTCGTCTGCACTCTCCTCAGGTACATCTTCTAGAAAGTTCCTCTGCCTCCTCAGAGAACTCCTCTCCCTCTTTCAGGATGAAGGATGTGCTTCAGAGCACGGAAAACAGCCTTCCCTGCAAGCTGGCCCCATCTACCTATTCCACTTCCTTTGCTTTGGCCACCCCAGCCCTTCTGCTCTTCTTTAAACACTCACGCTTGAATATGTCTGGGCATCTGATTCCCAAGGTCTGGCATACCCTTCCCTTACCTTACATATTATTAA
>NW_027533258.1:6285247-6324028 GCF_008692635.1 Crocuta crocuta | reverse complement strand
ACTACTTCAACAATTCTGTTTTTTCTAGCTCAGCTCCCTGGGGATATGGGCTCCTTTGCTCTTTGGTGAAATCCTGGGTGGCCGGCAGAGTCAGCCAGCTCATTCTTAAGAATTAAAAAGTCCTCTGGTCGTTTTTAGCTTCAAGAATATTTTTATTTTAGTAATTAATATATCTAATTCAATGCAACATCTGAGGAAAAAAAGACCTCCAAATTTGTTCAAAGTTAAAGTGTCCCCTCTCCTATCCCAGCCATGCCTATGATAGAAAGGGTGTGTGTGTGTGTGTGTGTGTGTGCGTGTGTGTGTGTCTGTCTGTCTGTCTGTCTGTCTGTCTGTCTGTCTGCATTGGGTAGGGAGGCAGTGGAAAACTCTTCTCTTCCTCCTGCCCTGCCCTGGCATACTGGCTGAAATTCCTGACCCTCCAGGTCTGAATGGGAAAGGGAAGAAAGATGGCGGCCAGAAAGTTCTGGCGTGACTGGCGTTCACGTAATCACGTGTTGATACTTCTGACCTTAGCAAGTTGGTTGATGAGGAAAGCTAACTCATCTTCTTGGAGCTCATTTGTGGGTTCTTTGGGATCTGTGCAGGGAGTATTCAACTATGCTTCTTGTTGCATATGTGATATGTTTATTCCCAGGAGCCACTTTTGTTTCCTTCCTCTGCTCTTAGGAGTTTAGGCATAACTACCACCTCTGGTCAAGGTCTTCTTGCCTTTGTAGGCAGGTCTCTTGGACAGTATTTCGGTGCTCCTATGAAAGTCCTGTCTCTCCTATGGCCCGTGTCTGATCCATATGACACAATCATGCATCTCTGCCCCTGACATGGGTGGAAATGTCTGCCTCTTTGGAGTCGACTTTGTTTGGAGTCGACTTTGAAAGGCAGCTGCCTTTCAGAGGACTCAGGTTAGCCACAGTCCCCACTCCTCCCTTTTATATGCTTTTCAGCCTGAATTACTTGTGTATGCTACCTCTCTGCCTCAGTAGAGGCGTTTTTTTGGGATCTTGCTCTGAACCAGTCATTTTCAAATCGTCTTTAGCAACAATTTTTTTTCTTAAAAACAATAAAATCTTGTGAAAACCTGAATATATAAAATGCTGAAAAGCAGAACTGCTTTGGTTGAGGGACAGAAAGAGTAGTCAGGAGTCCCCTATCCGCTCATGGCCACTGTGGGGAGCCGTGAAACTCTGCAGGGTATAGTTTGGAAAGCCCTAACCAGACCGTGAGAGTCTGTCCAAACTCTGACCCTACCACCACCTGCTGATTCTGGCCCGACAGTCTGCAACCACGTGCACCACCAGCTAGACCTTCGGGTCTGCCCACGTCCCTTTCCCATACCCTCCGCCCTGTCCAGCACACAGCGCTCTCTTTCCTCAGCTGGGTGGATAAATAGCCGTGTGTGTCCGGGTCTGTGTGGCCTTGTAGCTGATGTGGTCAGCGAAGGACTTGCAGGGAGATGCTTTTGCAGAACGCTTCACTACTGTTTGTGTTTCCTCTAGCATTTTACAGAACTATTGGGTTTCATTGTAACGTCAGTCCTGTCTAATGAATTCAAACAAATGAGGCAAATATGAATTAAATAGTCACATGAAGTGGAAATAGTTCAGGAGGAGGGCTCTTGGTGTGTATATACAATAGTCCCCATCTTCTTGTTCCCTAAATATTTGTAATTCTGGATGCCAGAGGGTGAGCACATGAATAAAGAATGCGAGCTTGTCTTAAAGATGTTTTGAGACCAGGCCAACACGAGGCCCTGCCTCTGGTTTGGGCTCACGCACTGGGTGTTTGTTCTGTACTTGAGCTCTGCTTCTGTCTTCCCAAGGTCCTATCTTAGGAATAAAGATAGGTCTTTTGCTTGGTGTGACATCATATGTTCACCTGCTCAGAAGACTGGAATGCCAGCTCAATGGTCCTTCCTGTTCTCATCTTCCTCCCAATTTAGCTCAGAGGCTGTGGGAATGCCAAGTTGTTTGCCACTTTGGAAAACAGGTTAGCAGTGTCTCATGAACATTCACCTCCCTGACGAACAGGTATCTACCCAGGTGAAAAGAATATGTCTGTTCAAGGGCTTTACTCAAGTGTTCACAGCAGCTGCATTCATAATAGCCAAAAATTTTTTTACAAATATTCAAGTGTTCACATGTGAACAGATTAACAAATTGTGTTATATCCATACCATGGAGTGCCAGTCAGCAATAAAAATGAACAAACTTCAGAAATATGCAAGAACATGGATGAATCTCAGAACCATTACGGCTAAGCAAAGAAGCCAAACACAAAAGACTAAACTAAATGTTGTGTGACTCTCCTTTACATGCATTTTTAAAAAGGGGCAAAATTGTAGTGACAGAAGCAAGCAGATGTTGGTTGTCAGGGACATGGGAAGGGGTGGGACATGGGAAGGGGCCTGATGGATTATTTTAGGATGAACTTTTGTAATTTCGGCTTTTACACTTAGGTCTGTGGTGCATTGTGAGTTAAATTTTGTGTATGGTGTGAGGAAAGGATCAATGTGGGTTTTTGTTTTTTGTCTTTTCCATCTGTGTTTCCAGTTTTTCCAGTACCATTTGTTAAAAGGATTTTCACCTTCCCCATCAAATTCCTTTTGCACTTTTATCAAAAATCANGTAATTATTTTTTTGTTTGCTTGTTTTTTCATTTTTTAATGTTTATTTTTGAGAAAGAGAGAGAGAGAGTGAGAGAGAGAGAGCAAGCGAGCATGAGCAGGGGAGGGGCAGAGAGAGAGGGAGACATAGACTCTGAAGCAGACTCCAGGCTCCTAGCTGTCAGCACAGAGCTTGATGCAGGGCTCCAACCCACAAACCATGAGATCATGACTGGGTGCCCCAGTTGTAATTATTTTTAAATTCAAAGATTTTAAGTTTGTAATTTTATTGCTTTATTGATTGATTGGTTGTCGTTTTTTATTAGAGAGAGTGTGTGTGAACAGGGCAACAGCAGAGAGAGAGAGAGAGAGAGAGAGAAACAGAATCTGAAGAAGGCTCCAGGTTCTGAGCTGTCAGCACAGAGCCTGATGTGGGGCTTGAACTCACAAACCATGAGATCATGACCTGAGCCAAAGTCAGACGCTTAACCAACTGAGCCACCCAGGCATCCCTCAAGTTTGTAATTTTAAAAGTCTAAGTTTCTCTCTAGTTATATACTCTGCCTTTTACATCACAGATTCCAACTCATGATAATAGTGATTCTAACATTGATTGAGCAATTACCATTGGAGCTGGTACGTGCTGAAGGTTTTACAGATAGCAATTAATTTAATCTTCATAACTATCCCGTGAAGTATATTTTATTGTCTCCATTTTACAGAGGAGGAAACTGCAACTCTTTAACGTTAAAGAAGTTGCCCAAGTACTGAAGCTAAAGTAGCAGAGCAGGGATTTGATTGCAGGTGGTCAGGCTCTCATACGGTGCTTAAATTCTACACTATAATTGCCTCTTTATCTCTTTGCAACTCATGGGATATACCATGTGCTCAACAAACATTCACTGAATTAATATATTTATAGCACTGTGTTTTGATTGTTTACTTGTTTATCATTACAACCTGATGGTATGCTTTTTTTTTTTTAGGGAAGGAAATGTGACATTTATTCTAAAATATTCAGCGAGGCTTACTATTATGTTAAACAGTGTGCCAAATGGAAGGAAGATGAAGATTAATGAAGGGACAGTGACTAAGGAATGAACCAGTACATTGGCTTTAACTGATAGATTTTGTTTCCCAAAGGGCTGACTTAACATGCAAAAACCATCCATGTGATTTAGATCCTGAGTGGGAATCCCATTGCCTGATGCATCTTCAACCTTCTGATCTTTCGTTTGAGCGCCCATAGCATGAGGTCAGTAAAACCTGCCCTGTGTGCCTGTTAGGGCTACTGTGAGGTCACAGTAATGCCACCAGTGAAAGAATTCAGTAAAAGGTACAGAACTAAGCAGATGTCAGAGACTACTACCTTGACTTTAAACTTGTTCCAAGCGGTATGAGGCCAAATGTGTTATCTGCTCATAAATGTGATTTGCAGCCCCTGTCTGGGGATGTCAGGGTGGTAGAGAGCAAATCTCAGGATGGTGTGGAGAGAACCAACATGGGTTGAAGAGGAATCTAACCTGAAAAATGATCAACGGATTCTGCACTGGCCACCAGGACCATGATGGCCCTCCTACACACCCGGGTTTATGGCCTGAATATAATTTCTTCCCACAAGTTTAAGGACTACATGAAGATACATGTCTGCATAGGTGTGCCTGGGACTGGAGTGGACAGAGCTGGGCAAAGAAACGCCTCCAGAGGAAACTGACTGAGAGAACACTGGACAACTCCTTTGGTCTAGGAGATGAACATTAACTCTGTCAATAAGTAGGCCATTGCCTTATCTCTAGATTAGAAAAAGGTAAAAAAAAAAATCAATTGTAAGTCAAGAACACTTAGTGGGGAAAGGATAGTCTCTTCAACAAATGGTGTTGGGAAAACTGGACAGCAACATGCATCAGAGTGAAAATGGATTTGTATCTTACGACACTCAGAAAAGCTAACTCAAAATGGATTAAAGACTTAATCATAAGACCCGATACCATAAAAACTCCTAGAAGAAAACAAGCTCCTTGACATTGACCTTCACAATAAATTTTTTGGATGTGATGTCAAAAACATAGGCCACAACTAAAAAGCTTCTGCAACAGCAAAAGAAACAATCGACAGAGTGAAAAGGCAGTCTACAGAATGGTAGAAAATATTTGCAAACCATATAATGGATAAGGGGCTACTATCCAAAACATACAAAGAACTCATTTAACTCAAGAGGAAGAAAGCAGGGGGCACCTGGGTGGCTCAGTCAGTTACATGTCTGACTCTTGGTTTCGTCTCGGGTCATGATCTTGCAGTTTCATGAGTTCAAGCCCCATGCTGGGCTCTGGGCTGGCAGCACGGAGCCTGCTTGGGATTCTCTCTCTCCCTCTCTTTCTTCCCTTCCTCTGCTCTTGCTGTCTCTGTCTTTCCCAAAATAAAACAATAAACTTAAAAAATTAAAAAAAAATAAGAGGAAAGCAAAAAATCCATTAAAAATGGCAGAGGAGCTGAATAGACATTTTCCCAAAGAACACAGCCAAAGGATCAATAGGTACATGGACATATGCTCAATGTCACTCATCACCATGGGGATGCAAATCAAAACCACAGTGAGGTATCACCTCACACCTGTCAGAATGGCTGGAATCAAAGAGACAAGACAAAGTTTTGGTGAGGATGTCGAGACAGGGGAACACTGTGTACTGTTGGGAAGAATGTAAATTGGTGCAGCCCCTGTGGAAAACAGTATGGAGATGGCTCAAAAAATTAAAACCGTACCTACCATATGACCCAGAAATCCCACTTTTTTTGGAAAGGTGCCTGCACTCCCGTGTTTACTGCAGCAGCGTTTACAATAGCCAAGGCATGGAAGCCACCTGCGTGTTCATGGATGAATGGATAAAGAAGACGGAAGAGAATANGTGGAAAACAGTATGGAGATGGCTCAAAAAATTAAAACCGTACCTACCATATGACCCAGAAATCCCACTTTTTTTGGAAAGGTGCCTGCACTCCCGTGTTTACTGCAGCAGCGTTTACAATAGCCAAGGCATGGAAGCCACCTGCGTGTGTTCATGGATGAATGGATAAAGAAGACGGAAGAGAATGGTGTTCAGCCATGAGAAAGGAGCTCCTGCCATTTGCAGCAACACGGTGACCTTGAGGGCATTACGATGAGTGAGATAAATCACTGAGGAGGGCAAATGCAGTATGTGGAATGGAAAAAAAAAAAAGACGAACTCCTAGAAATAGAGAGTAGAATGTGGTTACTGGGCAGAGGGCGGGGGGGTGGGGGAGGAGGGAGACTGGGAGGTGTTGTCAAAGGTACAAACTTGCAGGTAGAAGATAAATACGTTCTATGAGTCTAATGCCCAGCACAGTGATTATAGTCATCGTCAGTATTGTATCCTATACCTCAAAGTTGCCAAGAGACTAGATTAAATGTTCTCACTACATAAACATTAAAAACAATTTTTTTTAAAGGGGGCACCTAGGTGGCTCAGTCAGTTAAGCATCCAACTTCAGGTCATGATCTCACAGTTTGTGGGTTCAAGCCCCATGTTGGGCTCTGTGCTGACAGCTCAGAGCCTGCAGCCTGTTAAAGATCCTGTGTCTCCCTCTTTCTCTGCCCCTCCCCCCTCTCGCGCTCTGTCTCGCTCTCAAAAATAAACAAACATTAAATAAAATTTTTTTTAAATGTTGTCACCACAAAAAAAGAAGTGATAATGACATGTTGTGATAGAGGTGTTAGCAGACACTGGCGGTCATCGCGTTCCAATACATAAATGTATCCAATCAATACGTTGTCCACCTTAATCTTACACGATGCTAGATGTTGATTATATCACAAGTGGAAATATGCATGTTAATACAGCTCAATTCCATAAATGCATATCGAGCACTCACGATGTGCCCGGTGCAGGTGCCTGCAGGGACCATAACGATGGACAAGCCTCCAACCCTGTCTTCCTGGAATACGTATGCCCCCAGTGAGCAGAGGCACAGAGGGATAGGACTTCTAAAAACGTGCAGCACATTAAAGTTTGTCCTCTGTGTCCCCGTGGGCTCGCTCGGCTTTGGCTTCATCTTGATCTTGACTGAAGCCTCATGCCGTTCCTTGGTTTCCAGAAGAAAACAGTATGCTACACGTGAGCCCGTTTGGTGCCTTACGGAGGGCTTGTGAAGTCGCGCTGGAGGGCTTGTGTTCCTCAGCTCATAGAGTTTCCCTTAAACTGCCCTGTTTGACAGTTTCCTCCCTAATCTCTATTCCCAGCTAGGAGGGCCACTCAGCCTCTCCTTTCTTTTCCCCTTGGATCGATGCCTTTCCTTCCACAGAAACCCTGCGCTCGCTCCCCACAGTCCGGGGAGGCTCCGTTCTCCTCCCGCGGCGCACCCATCAACACCAAGTGCCTTCTTTACCAAGAAGGAACTCAGAAAGAAGCACTTTTCAAAGTGCTGTGCATATATAGGATTTGCGAGTTATTTTCTTACTGAGATAAAATACAAAGAACATGACATTCATCCTTGTAACCAAAGGGTACAACGCTGTGGCGTTTAGCGTCTTCGTAGTGTCCAACCGTCACCACTGCATAATTCCAGAACATTTTCATCACCCCTCAGAAGAAACCCTGTACGCAGTCATTCCCCATTTTCCTTTCCCCACGTCCTTTTCTACAACTCACTCTTCTCGCTTAAGAGAAGACATCAGGAAGGTCCTTCCAGTTCTAAGGACCTGTTCTTTTCTTTAAAAAAATTTTTTTTAATGTTTACTAATTTTTGAGAGAGAGACAGAGTGCAAGCATGGGAGGGACAGAGAGAGAGGGAGACACAGAATCCAAAGCAGGCTCCAGTCTCTGAGCTGTCAGCGCAGAGCCCGACGCGGGGCTCGAACTCACGAACTGTGAGATCATGACCTGGGCCGAAGTCGGATGCTTCATCGACTGATCCTCCCAAGCGCCCCTACACACTTTTACACCTTTGTGTGCAAAATCTTCTCTTTCACTTACCTTTGCAGACCTTGTCTGGGGATCAGAGTGGACACGGAGGGCTGGCCAGTTCTGCCTGGGAGAATTTGAGAAGACCCCTTGGGAAATGTCGTGGTGAGCTGGGCTTTACAGGCAGAGATGGGGCGGAAGCATCCAGGCAGAAGTGACTGCGTGAGGGAAGCCAGGCGGGGAGGGGTGGGGGAGAACTAGCCGGACCTGGGCAGGGATTGGGAATCAGTCTAGCAGGGGACCCATGTGGGCGATGGGGAAGTTGCCTTGTTCAGGGCACACGGGCAAGGCTATTTTAGAAAGGGCTCTCGTCCGTGAGGACATCTTCTTTATCTCATTTTCAGAGGTGGCAAAGGCAATGGCATTTCAGAGAGAGCAGAGACACTGCCTGAGTCTGGTGTGTTGCGGGACAGACTTCCCACCCCGCTGCCCCTCCTCTGGTCTCACCCTTTCTCGGGAAACGAGAACTCACGTCTGCTTTGCTCACTCCTCCTGCAGCGTGGGCTGGCGCCTTTATGGGGTTAATAAGGGACATAGCTTTTCAGCTCTATTAGAGATTACTTTACAAAGTCATAAAAATGCACAATTCCACCAACATTATATTACAGTTGCTAAAAATATCCCAGGGCCATCGGTTAGCTCAGAGCAATAGATGTCCCACAGACTAATTTAACCATTGGCAGGAGGCCATGCAGCCTCCAGACAGGATCAGAATCAAACTGGGGGCTGCTAAATATAGAAGTATAAATTTGGGTTTGTTTAGAATCATTTGCAAACCGAAAGAACACATAAGCCGGTATGCGAGCGTGGTAGAATATTCCGAAGGCTTCTCTTCATCACCTGGCACCTGGGTCGGTTCTGCGGCCCTCGATCTTGCTGTTGGGCTGGTCTTCCGTGTTGGAAAATCATCGCAGACTTTTGAAGCCAGTCTGGGTGGGAAGTAGCGTCCCCGGGGAGCCAATCGATCGCACACATGACAGCGACAATTCGTATAACGCTTGTGCTCTTTGCTTCTTTTCCACCCAGCTGTGAGGATGAGTGTCTGTGGCTTCTCCCTGGGTTTCAGCCAAGGCCGGGGGACCCACGAGTCCCCTGGGGCATGGCTGCACGAGAAAAGGGGAGAGAGAAAAATATTTCTTTGTGATCACTGTGCCTTACGTGTCCCTCTCATTCAATATTCGTTGCGAGTAGGTGCCTCAAATCACAAACATACTTACCCCGAGGAGCTTCGGGGAGGTAGGGATGCACGCAGAGGATAGGCAGGTATGAAAGGAGAGCGGAGAGTGTTTGGGACACCCCCCCCAGAGTCCCCCCAGGAAATCAGCACTTGGACACACGTCGGGACAGCTGACCAGTTTAACCAGTCCAGAGCACTTGTCAAGAGGCTGCAAAGACCCCACTAATCTATCCTCTGCCTTCCGTGCTCATGTGGGTCGTGATCACTCTCTTTTTTGCCACAACCCGCCCATCACACCAGCTCCGTTGCTGTCCTCGGACACCCCAGATCCTTCCAACTCAAGCCTTTGCCTCCTCTCCCTGCTGGGACGCCCTTCCGGCGGAGGAGTCCATGGACTTCCTCTCCCTCCTTTTAGAGGTCAGTTCAGATATCACCCCCTGGAAGCCTTACTGAAGCCACATCTAAAGTGGCTCTTTTACAATTGTGTCCCCTCTGCCTGCTTTACCTTCTGTGATATAACATGTTACTGCCTATTATATAATATATATAATATGATGATATGATATTATATTATATAATAGGCTTATTATATAATAGGCAGTAACAAGTTATATCCTGTCCTATCCGCCTTTGGGGGCTGTCTCCCCCGCCTCGAATGTGTGTTGCTTAAAGGGACTCACACCTATATGCTGGATGAATACACGAGTTATGATTGTGTTCATTCCTTACACCTGGATACGGCTGTCCTGAAGATCGTGCATTTGCTTGAAGGCTCTGCCAGGAATTCACGGACTCTTTCTTTCAATACATTATTTATTCCTCTCCTGTGGCGCCGTAACCACACTTATTTCTTTTATAAAAAAAATTTTTTTAAGTTTATTTATTTTGAGAGCAAGCACGCAGGGGAGGGGCAGAGAGAGAGGGAGAGAGAATCTCAAGCAGGCTCTGTACTGCCAGAACGGAGCCAGACACGGGGGCCCGAACTCTAGCTTGGACCGTGATATCATGACCTGAGCGAAATCAAGAGTCAGATGCTTCAGTGGCTGAGCCACCAGCCATTGGTGTAAACGACACTTGTAAATGTGTAATCGCAGACTGAGACACGCAGTCTGAAGCAGGGCGATGTGGACCGGGAGACGAAGGCAGCTGGAGAAAGAAGCCCTTGAGCAGGGGATGCAGCTCAGGAGGGGTTGGCTGAGTGAAGGGTAGAGAGCCAACCCTCAGGAAAAACTGGGTACCCACAGTTTCCCGCTGCTGTGCCACACAGCCCCCATTTCTGAATTTGGACCGAGTTTCCGCAGGGAGGGCATCTCACAGTCACTTCCATTCTGGTGGCAGTCCTAACACAGTGTCATTGCCTGCCCACGGGAGAATTCCGTTGTCGCTGACGGTGGCACGGCTGGACATTTTAGGAGCCATACTGAGAAAGGAATAGAAGTCTTTTTAAAAATAATTGTTAAAGTTTATTTTATTTATTAGGAGGGATAGAGAGCAAGCAGGAGACGAGCAGAGAGAGGGAGAGAGAATCCCAAGCCGGCTCCGCACCGTCAGCACAGAGCCCATTGCGGGGCTCGAACTCACAAACTGTGAGATCATGACTTGAGTTGAAGTCAAGAGTCAGATGCTCAACCGACTGAGCCACCCGGGGGAGCCTGAGAAAGGAATGGAAGCCTTGATCGTCACCCGCAAACCTTCCCTGATCCTGCCCCAACTGAGAAAGTGCTAACATCCCAAACTGCGAAATGCATGTCCGCGGCCACGAGAAAATCTCGGGGAAACTCCGTGTCACCGACACTCTCAAGGGCGTGGAGGATGGAGATTTTGTGAAAGAAGGTAGACACCAGGGCCCCAGAGTTGAAAAGAGATCCCAGAGGCCAGGCCTTCAATGCGATGAGACTTTTAGGAACACCGCCATCAGTTAATTGAGCTGTGTTTTCCTTTTCACGCGGGGGCAGGAGCAGTAAACACTTCAGTCCTCTAAGTAAGTATAATCCAGCAATCCTGAATGCGAAGAGAACACAGCGTTAGTGTTTCATGGGCAGGGTTTTTTGTCATAATTTTTTTAAACATTTATTTATTTTTGAGAGACAGAGCACGAGCGGAAGAGGGGCAGAGAAAGAGAGAGGGAGACACAGAATCCGAAGTAGACTCCAGGCTCTGAGCTCTCAGCACAGAGCCCGACACGGGGCTTGAACTCACAAACCGTAATATCATGACCTGATCTGAAGTCGGGTGCTTAACCGACTGAGCCACCCAGGGGCCTCTCACGGGCAGAGGGTTTTATTTCCTAAAGTCATTTACAGTAACGACGCATCCGGAATGAGTGAGGTCCTGGATTCGATGCGACAGGGACATTGAGCATCGACCCGGGAACAGAGAAGGCCAGGTAACAGAGGCAAGTAGTGGGGGTCACCGGGTGCGGTGGGAGGTTGGGGCGTGGGGTTCCAGCAGGGGCGCGAGGCACTCTGGGAAGGGCTGGTGCCCCCAAAGTGGACTATGGGGCTGCCCTCCGCTGTCCTCCTAACAGTGCTCTGTGCAAGTGAAGTGTAAGAATTCCTTTGCTACTGACATTGAGGAGAAACACATGGTGCGTAGACACAATACTCACTCTCCAAATTACCCCAAATAAATAAAGAGAAGAAGGTTCTAGGCAGCCCTAGGGATCCGTAGGGAAGAGGAGAAGGCAAGGGCGAGCTAACACGTGTGGGCCGGGGCGAGGAGGGGGAGCCGTCTGTGCAAACGGCTGTTGGGCTCCCTTTCCAGGTCATTCAGGATTTGCAGGCAGTAAATGAAATTGCCCAAATTTGTTTTCCCATGAAAATGTCAGCTTGAGGGCTTAGCGTGAGTAATTCTTTTCTTAGGGCCTGGAAAAAAAAAAAGCCCTTTTTATTTTGTTGCCCTCGGGACAGAAGAGGCTTTGTGTCCTCGATCCANAGGAGCACCTGGGAGGTTCAGTCATTTAAGCGTCTGACTTCAGCTCAGGTCATGATCTCATGGTTCATGAGTTTGAGCCCCACATCGGACTCTGTGCTGACAGCTTGGAGCCTGGAACCTGTTCTAGATTCTGTGTCTCCCTCCCTCCTCCCCTCCCCCTTTCTCTTCTCTTCTTTCTTTTTCCTTTCCTTCCTCCCTTTTCCTCCTCTCCCTCCTGTCTCTACTCCTCTTCCCCCTTCCTCCCCCTTCTTCCCCCTCCTTCCCTCCTCCCTCTTCCCCTTCCTCCTCCCCCTCCTCCCCTTTCCTCCTCTCCCTCCTCACCCCCTCTTCCTCTCCTTCCCCCTTCCTCACCTCTCCTCCTTCCCACTTCCTCCTTTCTTCTCTTCCTCCCGCTCCTCTCCCTCCTCCTTTCCTCTTCCCTCCCCCTCCTCCCCTCCCCTTCTCTCTTCCCCCCTCTTCCTCTTCTCCCTTCTTCCCTTCCTCCTCTTTTTCCAAAGACCCGAGCAGAGACCACTGTGTAGCAGCCTGGCCCCCGGGGGAGTCATCAGCCATTACAGCTGGATGGGGTGCATTCAGACTGCTCTGAGGAGTCGCAGGGGTTGTCCCTGCCAGTGTCTGGGAAGGGACGGAAAGGCCTGGCGGGCGGGCTTTCCACCCACCCCTCTGATTCAGCTACCGGTGGCTGATTTTCTTTTCCATTCCGTGTCTTCCCTTTCTGTCTCCCAGTTTGTGAGGGAGAAAGAGCTGAGTCTTGGGAAGGCCTGAAAACTGCCGATGCGAACCCGGCCTCTCCTTTACAGAGGGGCTCAGAGAGGTAGAGCAATCTCCTGGGGGGTGCGCAGCTTCTTAGTAAGGGAGTTTGGACGGGAACCTTGCCCTTCCCCAGCTGCCTGGCACTGGGTAGAGAGGGGAGCAGCCCTGAGAAGCCGGGGAAAGCAGTGCTGCGCCCCGGTCTCTCTGGCTGCAGAACAAGTGTCTCCAAACACCTCCCGGCCACAGAAAATGGTACCTCCCCCTCATCAAGATTAAAAGCTTCTGCACAGCCAAGGAAANGTGTTATGTGGAAACTAATTTGACAATAAACTATTTGTAAAAAAAAAAAAAAAAGAAAAAGAAAATGGTACTTCCCTTTGGTCACCAAGAACAGCGATGCAAACGTGACCGGTCCTGCGGTCCCTCTTCTAACTGGATGAGAACACGCGGTGTCTGTGCAGGTCTCAGAGTCCCCACGGGAGCACAGCCACGTCCCGGGTTCCCTGTAAATGAAGTGTGTTCTCTCCCTTTTTCTTGTTTATTACCATTTTGGGGTGGGTTTATGGAAATATACCCCAATCCCACCATATTTCCAAGTAGCGTGAGTTTAGTATTCAGGTTGGAGTCTTATTTACGTCTATCGACCTAGAGAAAGTTTTAACATAAGTTATTAGATACGTGAATAAAAACGTTCTACATGTTTATTTTTTAAAGCGTTGCCTTTGTGGTTGTAATTAAAACACGACAGGATTTTCGAGAGAGAATGTAGGAAAGTATTGTGAAAAGAGGCTGGAAACCCACCTCCGTTCTGGGCTAGCTGTGTGACATGGGCAAGTCACTTACCCTCTCTGTGCCTCACATTTCCTCCTCTGTGAAATGGCGATGATACGAATACGTCCCATCCAGGGTTGCTGTGCAGATTCGATGTGTTGATACGTAACGCCTTTACAGCAGGGCCCGCTGTGGGAGTCGCTGTGATTCATGGATCTGAGCAGTGACATCTGTCAACAATTCTAGAAAATTCTTGGTCCGTATGGCTTTAAATATTATCTCTTCCCCATTCTGTCGGACCTTCCCAGGACTCACGGCACCACGTCTTTTATGTTTCCATTTGTCTCCGGAAGGTCTTCTGGATAATTTCTTGGGTTCTGCCCTTCAGTTTACTGAGACTCCGATGCATTCTGTCCCAATGCTTTGTCATCTACTTGTGAAGAAGACAGTTGGCTGTACCCAGTGGTCCATTCTCCCCTTCTGTCTTAATAGGATTGCAGTTGGACAGTTGGACGCGTGGCTCTTTAGCTCTAGGGCGTTTCCCACACTCTTCTGTGGCTGGATGTGGCCAAGGGACGGAGTCTCCAGGATGTCGCGTGGAGGTGCTGAGCGCCACTTCCCACAGCGTGTGTCTCTTCCGTACTGTCTCTCCTTCTGGGGGGCTGCGGGCATGTTGCTCCAAGACCTGTCTGCGGGACACAGAAGGTCCGCGGGCCGTCACTGGTGTGCAACGGGATTAGTTAAAAAATAGAAAAGCGTTTAGAGATTTATAGCAATTCTGTCCTGTCACAACAGGAACATTCTGGTAATAAGAATAACAATAATGGTAATGATCATTCTTCTTCTTCTTCTTCTTCTCCCCCTTCGTCTCCCCCTCCTCCTTCTCTTCCTCTCCCTCTTCCTCCCTGTATTTTACAGAAGTAATGGTTCAAAAAGATTGAGGGGGAAAAACCTCTCCCATCATCTGTACCCAGGGCCAGGGAGGGTTACTGTCCTGAGCAACAACACAGAAGGAACCTCCCTGAATGACCACGCAGAACAGAACCGCCCTCCAGCCCCGAGTGCTCACCCCTGCCCGTGACCCAAGAGGGGAATAAAGCACCTTCTTCTTTAACCTACTGAATTACTGTCAACTCTCTTCCCGTCACACTCAAGCCTCGTCCCCTTGCACGTCCATCCCATTTTTCATCCCAATTATTGTACGTTTACGTCTAGAAATCATGGTTGGTTCTTTTTCACATCTCTTTGGTGGGATTTTTTTTTAAATAGACTCTCTTTCCTTGATCATATTTGCAAGTCTCTGCTCTCTTTAAAACTTACAACATTTGCTCAAGTAAAGTCTGGTTTAAGCGCCAAGACAGAACAGATACAAACTGTCAAACAGAGGTGACCCATCACCACAGGCAGATATTCATCAGGAATTTCTGAGAACTTGGTCTGCCGCATTTAGATTCTTTCAATTGGTTCGAGAATATAAAAGGATTAAGAGAGAAGAAGAGAAAGAAGATTTTAGGGAGAAAGACTCCTTTGGGGAAACTGACATTAAGAGCCCATCCCTTTTCCCCATGGACGTGGTCTGGCATCACATTTGGGGGGCGGGGGGTGTGTGCAGAAGCAGAGTGAGCCCTGTGAGGGCAGCAGACGTCTGGGTAGATTTGGGCCAATCCATTTAAAAACTGGTTGAAAGCATCTTGATTTTGTTTCTCTCTCACTTAATTGGCTGAGACGCAGAATCTTAGAGGTGTGCGTTAGTTTTCCAAGGCTTAAGTGACAGTAGTACAAGCCAGTGACTCGGAAACGACAGAAATGCACTGTGTCGCAGCCTTGGAAGGGGGACGGGGTCCAAACTCAAGGTGTCGGCAGGGCCGTGCTCCCTCCGAAGGCCCGAGCAGAGGATCTTCCTTGTCGCTTTTGGTGGCCCCGGAATTGCCTGGACGTGAGGCAGTATCATTCCAGGTTCTGTCTATATTTTTACGCAGCTGTCTTCCCTCTGTGTCTGCATCTTCAGTTTTTTTAAATATTTATTTGTGTTTGAGAGAGAACACAAGTGGGGGAGGGGTATATAAAGGGGGATGGATAGAGAATCTAAAGCGGGCTCCTCCCCAACAGCAGAGAGCCCAACACGGGCCTCAAACCCATGAACCGTGAGATCGTGACCTGAGCCAAAGTCGGACGCTTAACCGACTGAGCCACCCAGGCGCCCCTGTGTCTTCCTGTGTTGTTCTTCTCTGTGTGAGTCTGTGTCCCACCTCCCCTCTTCTTCTGAGGACCCCCGACATAGTGGGTTCAGGGCCCACGCTACTCCAGAATGACCTAATCCTAACTGGTTGCACCTACAACAACCCTATTTCCAGAGAAGGTCACCATCAGTGGAACCGGGGGCTAAGACTCCGAACTACCTTTCATGGGCAGTGCGCACAATTCAACCCATGACAAAGGGAGACGAGGGAGAGGATGCGGGGAGTCACAGAGCGGGTGAGAAATTCATCTTCTCAGCCTCTGCTTCCTATAACCCCCACTTCTGCTCCCCTCAGCTGGTCTAGGTCCTTAATTCTCAACAGTGTTTGGGTCTAAACCTCCTCCTCCAAAGTCTCTTGATCCACACGCCACCCCCCCGCCTTATTCTGTGTCCCATCACTGAAGACTGCCTCCTACCCCCTCGCCCCCACGGCGCAGCCCTGGTCTCCAGGAGCGCCCCCGCTCACCTCCCCTCCCAGCCCCACACCTTGGCTGGACATGCAGACACAGTCACAGCCCTGACCTTCTTTCCACGCCGACAGGATACGTATCCTGCCTCTTTGGCGTCTTTCCCAGCACACAGTGAGCCCCACACGTCCAGAAGGCCTGCCCTCGGCTCCCCTTCCTCCCTGACCTCCCTGATCAGACCATCTGCTGGACGCTGGGCCCCGGCCATCTGCTTCTGGCCCACTTCTGTGTCTCGGAGCCTGTGGTCTCAGAGGACCCCAGAGGGGTGAGAGAGTTCTCGCTGTGGATCTTACAGCTCCCCACGATTTTCTGTCAGGGCTAGTCTGGCGATGATACGCATTCCCCAAAGCATGGGGACCAGTGCTTGTGGAGGGGATTGCTGGAGAAACACCGAATGTCAGGAAACGTCCACGGGGAATGTCCTTGATTCAGCTGAGGACCAGAGTTCAGACTTCCTGCCGGATTAATCCTTCATGTTTCTGCAGAGTCACTAGTAAAATGTATGCCCAGTGTGTTAGGGGAAAAACAGAATATGTCAAGCTTTCAGTTCAGGTTAACTCAGGAGCACAGGTTTACTTATTTAACATGATATTTCCCAGAGAAGATGCCTCCCAGAGGAAGAAAGGCATATGTTAGGCAAGAGCTTTGGGCGAAATGTTAGGGACCCATCCTTCACTTCTGTTTCCCCATCTGCAGTATGAAAAGGTGAGCCTGTTCACAAAATCCTTTTAGCCCTAACATTTTAATTATTAAAAAAAAATTGGGGCGCCTGGGTGGCTCAGTCGGTTGAGCGTCTGACTTCGGCTCAGGTCATGATCTCACGGTTCGTGAGTTCGAGCCCTGTGTTGGGCTTGTTGTTGTAGAGCTCTCTTTAGATCCTTTGTCCCCCTCTCTCTCTGCCCCTACTTTACTCATGCTCTCTCTCTCTCTCTCTCAATAAAAAAAAATTTTTTTATTTTAAAGATTAAGACATTTAAAAAAATCAAACCCCCTTAAAATGCATTACATCAAACCTTTTAAATATCTGTACCTCCCATCCATATTTATGCACTTTTGTTGCCAAAGAAAAATCCAGTGACTTTTTATTTCTGTAATAAACCTCCAAATCCAGGGGAGAAACAAATCTACAAATTAGTTACGGGAAATTAAAAAAATAACTATATGAATCTGGAAAACTTAAAACCCTCAGACTTTATAAAAGTCACAGCTTTGCTCCCCTTCCCCCAAACCCATGAGCAGTCTAAAAATTGTTTCATCCGAGCACATTGTCCAGATATATTTTGATCCATCCCTGCCGTGGACTCATGCGGCCAAAATTTCTTCCCCCCTGTAAAGCAGTTCTAAATCAAAACCAACTCTGGTAATGCTTCAAAGTGGAAGGAAGCCCTTTTGAATGCTGCAAAAAGCCATTCAGACTCTTGACTCATTCCAAGTAAGAAGTTTCGCATATTTGTTTATTTTTGTTTGTCTTTTGGGGTGGTGGGGAAGAGGGGCGCTTGGGAATGAACACGGAAGGGGGGTAGAAGGAAGGGGACACTGCAGCCTCTCTAAATCCAGATACCAAAGTATGAGAAGCCACCATGTGCTTTCAGACTGGGCGGGGGAATCATTCACAATGGAAAAAAAAAAAAATTGGGAAGTCTACAGGTCTCTAACTGTCTTTACAAAGTTTCTTTCTTCCTTCCCTCTGAGTAGGTCGCCTTCCGCCATGCTGGAACGTTCATTTCTTGGGCCATTTGTCACCGGCCATTTCCTGCATGGGCGCTGAGCTATCTCGTGCTTTCCTTGTAGGGAGGCTTCGAGTTGGAGCTCTGCACTCAGGCCATGACATTCGCTCCGGGATCCGCGCTTGGTTTGAGAGGATTTGGTGACTGGCAAGATGGCTGGAGCCCTTCTCTTTTGCCCTAATGAATTTAGGGCTAAAATTTGGGAAGAATTCTTTGAAGATTCCGCACAACTGTAGGTATATATGGATGGGGCCATTCAGAGTAGTCTTTGTAATACTATTTTCAGTGCATCTGGAAGTCTCTCAATCTCAACTCATTGCTTTAAAAATGTGATAGTGTTTCAGATGCAACAGATGTGTACACAGACTAGTAATTTGGCTGGGAACTTGCCCAGCTAATTTGGGCCCCAGGGGTACACTGGTAGTTGGGAGAGACAGATGGGGTTGGCTGGTTGCTGTGGAGGCTCACTGGCTGTGCATCTGGCCTCCGTTTCTCCTCCTCGCCCTTCCAGGAGGAGGGCCCCTGGAATTTGTTTGAGGCCCCAGGGCCGACCCGCTTGGGTTAGCGAGTCTAGGAAGCTCTGCTTCCTCACTCACCAGTTGGCCAACAGCTTTCCTCTGGCCACAGGGATCTGTCCAGAGCGCCCCCTTCCGTGGGGCGTGGCTTTCTGTGGATGTGAGTGAGGAAGCATGAAGCCCCCATTTCCGCTGCTGGCAGCCACTTTGCCGTCATGAGGGAGGCACACCTGAAGATAAACGTGATACGAACAAGAGCAAGGACTGACGAACGAATGCAGAGGAATCTGGCGGGGAGAATGGACACAGGGAGGAACAGGTAGGTAAAAGAGATTAGCACGTATGGAAACTATGTCGGGCCATGCGCAGGGCATGAAGAGCGGGTGGGGACCCCTAGGATGGGCCGGGCAGCA
This sequence comes from Crocuta crocuta, assembly GCF_008692635.1. Lineage (NCBI taxonomy): Eukaryota > Metazoa > Chordata > Mammalia > Carnivora > Hyaenidae > Crocuta > Crocuta crocuta. Next base: position 6,305,454 of record NW_027533258.1, on the reverse strand, counting down.
AAGTGTGGGCGCTAATCAGGATGCAGAGATTTCATGAGTCTTTGCAGCCCACAACCAGCGGCCTCCAGTGCCTGCGCGTCAACTTCTTGAGCGGAGACCGCGTGCACCTGGCTCCTTGCAGCCTTCCCGGCCTCGGGGAGCTCAGCCCCTGCGCCGTGTCTCACTCACTCATTCCCGTGGACCAAATGTTTTTTGGCAGTTTTGCAATTTACCACGGGGAGGGGGGCACACACACGAGAAACGGATGCCTCCCGCCTCAGCCTTGGACTGTGTCGGCCTAGAAGGAGGGGGGAGGGAGGTTCGCCCTTCAGCTTCCCGGCCTCGCACACTTGCCAAGGAATGTGGTCTGGGATGGAGGAATTTCCACAGCTGTGCGCAGGGCGGTGCCCCCCCCGCCCCAACCCCAGGACCAAGCCTGCACCTGGTGGAGTTAGATTTGTGCAGGGTTTGGCCTTTGCAAGCAGGTCAAGGAAACTTGGGGAAAAAAAATAATCAAAGGGACAGAGGGAAGAATGGTGGGCAAAAAATATGACAAGAATTGGGACTATTTCTCCTTGAAGAGAGGAGTCTAAGAGCAGACGACTCACACAGCAGCCTGGATTTGAGGAAGACCTTCTGTCTTTCTAGGCCTGCACTGACTCCTCTGGGAAATGGGGCAGATCGATTATATGATCCAGACAGTTGCTGCGAGCCCTAAACTCTGGTTCCAGGCTTAGCTTTTACGTGTGCGGAAATTTTCTTGTGCACAAGGAGGTGTTGGCTGCTTTCAAATCCACTGGGGCAAAGGAAGGGAATCGGAGATCGGAGGGGACGTTTCTTGATCTTGAGAGCTGCTTTGCGTGTAGGGGAGCACAGAGTTCACAAAATCCCCATTCCTGGAAATATGTAAGGAGATGATACGTTGGTATTTTTCTGGGATGGAGTACTCTCCGAAAACGATGAATTTGAATTGGACCGAGATTAGTATGTTGAAAGATAACTACTGTGCTGTAATCTAAGGTCTTACAAAAGGCTCCTTTGCGTTAACAGGAGCTCTGGGGTGACTTCTGACTTGTTGACTGTGCGTTTGCAATTTCATGAATCCCAGATAAAGAGGAGGTGCCCTGTAGGCTGAGCAGTGGGCTTTCGGATGTTCGGATGCTGAGATGGGCAAAGAGCAAAATCTGGGAGAATTTGGTCTTTTTTGATTAATTAAAACAGTGCTCTAAGTTCAATAATTTTTTTTAAATATTTACTTTTTTTTTTTTTTGAGAGAGAGAGACAGAGCATGAGCAGGAGAGGGGCATAGAGAGAGAGGGAGACACAGAATCTGAAGCAGGCTCCAGGCTCTGAGCTGTCAGCACAGAGCCCAATGCGCCAATGCGGAGCTCGAACTCCTGAATCATGACCTGAGCCGAAGTCAGATGCTTAACCAACTGAGCCACCCAGGCACCCCAATCGATACTCTAAGTTTAAAGTGAGTGACAGGGAATATCATGACTTTCCCCCCCCGCCCCCAACCACCAAGATGTGCAAGTCCTAGTCCAGGAACGTGTGAATATGTTACTTCCCAGGGCTAGAGAGATTTCGCAGCACTGATTAAATTAAGGATTTGGAGCTATTTGCTTTGGATTACTCAGCCATGCGTGATATAATCGCTAGGGTCCTTAAAGATGGAAGAAGAGGGAGGCAGGAGGGCCAGAAAGGGCGTGTGATGACAGAAACAGAGGTTGGGTGTTATAATTGCTGGAAGGGGCCTTAGCCAAGGACTTCAGAACCCTCTAGAACCTGGAGAAGGCAAGGAAACAGGTTCTCCCTTCGGGGCCCCGGAGGCAGCTTGGCCCCGATGACGTTTTATTTTGCTCCAGGGAAACAAACCCATTTTGGACTCGCGACTTCTGCAGCTGTAAGATGGTCCATTTTGGTTGTTTTCTGAGCCTCTGAGCTTGCAGGAGTTCGTTACAGCAGCCACGAGAAACTAACACAAGGAGAGAAGCCAGCAGGGATGGATGGATGCAGCAAAACAATCACTTTGGAAGAGGAGCCAGAGAGGGAGACAGAGCTGGCTTGTGCAGAGGATGCGCGTCGGCGGATGCGCGTACTGCGCATGAGGGTCTCCTGGAAGCCTGATGGACGTGCGGGTGGCGCAGAGTGACGAGCCCGAGGGCAGCCGGCCAGGACGCGTCCTTCTTAGTATCTCAGCCTGCGGTGCCCTGGAGGCAGAGCCCGGGGCCCAAGGCTCATGGCTGAGTAATTAGTCTGACCGTCAGGGATGGGGAGGGAGGGGAGGGGGGAAGCAGGGAGACGCAGAGTCAGTAGGTGGCCACTGGCCCGGGTCCCTGACCAGCCCGGCCAGGGGCCCATGCCTATGTCCAGTGCATGGTGACCACGCACTTCCCTGCTCGTTGAATTCATTCGTATTAACCAGCTGCCCCTTTAATATGCAGTGTACGTTCATGACTGTGACCTCCACCAACTCTACCACTTGTGTGGTGTTTCTGAGGCTCTGATTTGTTTTTTCCATTGAAATTCCCCACGTTTTCTTGTCTTTCCTTCTTTTTTTTTTCCCCAACGGCCACCCCCCCCATTTATTTTCATTTTTTTCTAGAATTTATTTTTTATAATTTACATCCAAATTAATTAGCATGTGGTGCAACAAGGATTTCAGGAGTATCTTGTCTTTCCTTCTTCTTTTTTTAAAATTTTTAATGTTTATTTATTTTTGAGAGAGAGAGAGAGATAGAGTGCAAGCAGGAGAGGAGCAGAGAGAGAGGGAGACGCAGAATCGGAAGTAGGCTCTGGGCTCTGGGCTGTCAGCACAGAGCCCGACGAGGGGCTCGAACCCATGAACCGGAAGATCATGACCTGAAGCTGGACACCCAACTGACTGAGCCCTCCAGGCGCCCCTTGTCTTTCCTCCTTAATGCGTTGAAGCACTGGTGTTAGGAGGAGAGACGTGATCCCTGGAAGATAAGCAGCCCCCACGGGGGTCATGTTTTAATGGGGGTGTCCGTGTTTGATGGCCTGGGGGTGGCGTAAACCAGGTGGCAGGCTACGCGGACAGTGACACAGATGGTGGTCAGATAGAGCTGTGGAGAGAGAGCCCTGTCTGGGGCAGGATGCATTTCCACGGCACAGATGCTGTTCCCGTCACAGCGGACCTCTCTCTTTTTCATAGTTTCTCTGCTCCGAGCCTCTGCCTCCAATAGAACAGAGCACTTAGCGCCACTGGAGAAATAAAAAGGAAATAAATGGATAAAATTGGAGTGATGTCTGGCAGCGACTTGCCAGCCTGTAAGGCGGGCAGCCCGCCCACCACCCACTAACCCATCTGTGTGGGGAGCCGCCACATCTACAGGCTGGTTTGTCTGCTGTCCCCCGCACCGCCTTCCTCCTGTCTCCAGGGTCTGCCGGGATCAGCCGGCGGGTGGGACCCGTGTCCTGCAGCAGGAGCGTGGACCCAGGATGGCGGGGGCCGGGGTGGGGAGGGGGCCTGTCTCAGAGCCTTCTCCTTCTGTGCACCCCTGGGAGGATGTCAAGGGATGTCACGGGGATGCACTAGCGTGCCACAGGCATGTGACACACCGGGCTTGCCCAGCAGAGGTTACTTTCCAGTCCTCCCCATGAGGGGAGGGCAGAGACGAGATGCTGCCCCATCCCCACTGGGTTTTTTTTCTTTCAATCTTTATTTCTCACAGAGAGCTAGAGAGAGAGAGACAGAGACAGAGACAGAGACAGAGAGTGAGGAGGGGCAGAGAGAGAGGGAGACACAGAATCCCAAGCAGGCTCAAGGCTCTGAGCCGTCAGCACAGAGCCTCACTTGGGTCTTGAACCCACAAACTGTGAGATCGTGACCTGAGCCACCCAGGTGCCACACACACACCCCCCCCCCCCCACCCCCGCCCAGGGTTTTGAATGAAAGTCACAGAATTCTAAGGCTAGATGGGATGGAATGGAGCAGTGAGCGATGGGCGGCTGCAGTGACTCTGGGGGCCGGCTTCGGCTCACACTGGGAAGATGGAAAATCCCGTCCTTATCAGATTCCCAGAATAGCCGGCTCCTCTCAGCTCGGCTCTCAGAGTTAATCTCGGCCCCAAGGTGGGCCCCCCGCTTCCGGGGGCTTCCTTATCAGGGGGAGAGCATTGCTCTGCTCTGCTGGCCACACTCGCCGCTCCTCCTCTGAGCCAGGGGACTCATTCCCGCCTGGGAGAGCCTCCCGGGGAGGTGAGCGTCCCCTGGGTGTCCTTTACTGTGTGACACACAAGCGGGTCCCGTGCCGGATTTGGCGTTCTGCTCCCTGGGGTGATTGGTGCTTCCCAGCACACCCTCCTTTCCCAGCCAGGACCGTGGGGCGTGAACAGCCGGGTGTTTTCCTGCTTCTGGTTGGATTGCAGGAGGTTAAAATTATTGGGGGAAAGCACTTTGGCCCAGAGGCAGTGTGGTTCCGACAGCCCGCGCTGCCTCATCGCGGTTCTTGTAAATCACCTGCAGGGCGCCCCCTCTCTGGTTCGACTGCCGGGGGGCACCCAGGCACCCCCATTGTGTTCTTACAACCCCCTCCTTTTTTTTTTTTTTTTTTGACAGACAGTGGGAGAAGAGGCAGAGAGGGAGAGAGAATCTCGAGCAGGCTCCATGCTCAGCGCAAGGCCGACGCGGGACTCGATCCCACAACCCTGGGATCACGACCTGCGCGGAAATCAAGAGTCAGACGCTCCACCGCCTGAGCCCCCAAGGTGCCCCATTACTGCTCCGTTTTGATGGCTTCTTGTGAGTGTGGTCACGGGCCTGCACGGACGCCGGCCACCGCGTGCAGTCACATAGTCATGCCGGGGCCTGTCCTGGGCGAGAGTCGGCGGAGTTAGCAGGAATGAGGCGGGGAGGTTCAGCCCCAGAAGCAGAATCTGAACACGCGGCTGGGCGTTGTGCCCCCTCTACCCACCTTTTTCCCACTTCTCGGAAACAGGGAGAGAGGACCCAGGCACCCTCACAGCTGAGTTGCGCCCCTGGTGAACATGACGGTCTGAGTTGTGCAAATCCTAGGTGCTCCCTGGACACGCGGTGTTCCGGCCGCTGAGGCGTCAGTGAGAGAGTGCTGTTGACCCTTTGTTCTAGCAGCTCTGAGGCGCCAGAAGGTCCTTTTCTGGTAGAAAGCTGTTTGCGCCGAAGCAGAATTTAGATGATCTCAGCTGTGTGTGGCTGGCTTTCCGCCTTTGTGTGATGATGATGATGATGATGATGATGATGATGGTGATGATGATAATAATAATAGGGGCGCCTGGCTGGCTCACTTGGTTGGTTAAGCGTCCGACTTCGGCTCAGGTCATGATCTCACGGTTCGTGGGTTCGAGCCCCGCGTTGGGCTCTGTGCTGACAGCTCAGAGCCTGGAGCCTGTTTTGGATTCTGTGTCTCCCTCTCTCTCTCTGACCCTCCCCTGCTCACGCTGTCTCTCACTCTCTCTCCCTCAGAAATAAATTTTTAAAAAAACTTAAAAAAATAATAACTATATATGCGTTTTGGGATAGACTTCTACTAATCCTGCATTCACCGTTTACCTGAAATCCGAACCGAAGTGGGCATTCTGCATGTTGCATTTGCCAAATCCGGCCACCCTCCCAAAGAAGAAACTCACTGAATAGTTACTGATATTTATCAAACCAAATTATGGCCACAGGGGAGGGGCAGAGAGAGACACAGAATCTGAAGCAGGCTCCAGGCTCTGAGCTGTCAGCACAGAGCCCGACGCAGGGCTCGAACCCACAAACCGTTGAGATCATGACCTGAGCCCCCCAGGCGCCCCTGCTTTCTGGTAGTTCTTAGGAAGACTGTGGCTACGTCGGCAGCAGCGCCAGATCTCGAGAGAGGAAACCAGTGCAGTGCAGTCGCCCCCCCCACTGCCGGGATGCTTGCGGCTGGTAGACGAAATATCGAGACGTTTGGCAGCCGTGTGCAGTCGTGCTCTGGAAGTCTGGGATCCTGCATCTAGTTCGCCCTGTGCTGGGACAGCGTCAACAGCCCGGGCCTCTGATCTGCGGTGACCTGGCACCTCCCCTCCCCTCCCTCCTCTTGCAGCGGGGCCCAGGACACGCTACCAGAATTGTCACGGCTGCAGCCGAAGCCTGGACGTGCTTTACATTTTGTTCATTCTTTGGCCCGGGGCTCGCACGTATGCGGAGTTGTTTAGGTTCAGGGTGCTGATAACACCCACACTTCGCCAGACTCCTTTCCCTTAGTTTCTGTTACGCGGGAAGCCCAGCGAGAGAGTCAGGTTGTTTCTTCCTTCACCCTGGGAGCACAATGAGCAGACATAAATCCTGGGTGCGCGTAGTAATGCTGTGACCCCACGAAGAAGACGGACGGAGAGGAGTGACTTCAAACGGCACTGGGAGCCCCGGGTGGCTTAGGCTTCTTCTGCGAAAAGGCACTTCTGTGCGTTCAAGCATTCATTCATTCATTCATTCATTCCACCAGCTTTGCAGGACCCCTCTGCCATCTAGGAGAGAGGCGGTGGGACCCACTAGCCAGAAACACCACCTCTGTGGTCACTTGGCCCGGGCTCTGTTCTCAGTTCTGCAGCTCATCGATTGTGCAGCCTCGGGAAGTGACTCTGTTTCTCTCTCTGCAAGATGGGATTAATAATGGTACTGAGCGCATAGGGTTGTTCTGAGGCTTGTGTAACTGCTTGAAGAGCAAGGTCTGGCGTGTAGTTAGTGCTTAATGCGTGTTCGCTCTTATCCTGGGTGCTGAGCCGTGGAGCTACCTGATCTCGGAAAGGGCAGGCTCCTGGCCCTGCAGGTAAAACTCAAGAGTTCTCGTTTGGCCAAACTGATTCCGAGTCATGCCTGGGGAGCCTTGTCCTGGGCCCCAAAACTCCCCCTGATCTGTTGCCCTTGGCTAAGAGCCAGTCTAGGAATGGCCTTGACCCAGAGTTCTGGCTAATGAGATACAAGTGGATATAGTGTTGTATATTTATGTGTATAGTCATATATATATAATATACAACTTCTTGCTAAGACTTCTGGAAAATCTTTTGTTTACCTGATTAAAAAGGGGGGCGGGTGTGTGTGTGTAGGTGTTTCAGTCAGTTAAGCATCTGACTTCAGCTCAGGTCATGCTCTCGCCGTTCGTGAGTTCGAGCTCCACATCAGGCTCTCTGCTGTCAGCCCGGAGCCCGCTTCGGATCCTCTGTCTCCGCCCCTCCCCCACTTGCCCTTGCACACGTGCACACGCTGTCTCTCTATCAAAAATAAATAAACATTAAAAAAATCTCCTGGGGCGCCTGGTAGGGGGGGTTCAGTCAATTGAGCATCTGACTTCGGCTCAGGTCATGATCTCAAGGCCCCAAGAGGTATTCAAGGGCCCATCTGTGAGAATGCGAAGACAAGGGAGGTAATACCAAGCCAAAGGCAAAAGAAGAAACTCTTTCCGAAACTTCTGTGCTTGAGAACAAAGCACAGAGTATTAAGAAGTGATCTGGCATTTTCCAGAGAGAACATGAAGTAGTGTTTCTCTGACATGTAGTAAAAATACATTTAAAGAGAGATTGAGCTGGATGCCCGGATGGCTCAGTTGGTTAAGCCTCTGACTCTTGGTTTTGGCTCAAGTCACGATCTCGCGGTTCGTGTGTTTGAGCCCCGCGTTGGGCTCTGTGCTGACACCTCGGAGCCTGGAGCCTGCTTCAGATTCTGTGTCTCCCTCTCTTTCTGCCCCCCTTCCCCCACTCACGCTGTCTCTCAAAAATAAAAGCAATAAAATTTTTTTATTTTTTAATTTAATTTAATTTTATGTTTTTAATGTTTTATTTATTTCTGAGAGAGAGATAGCACGAGCAGGAGAAGGTCAGAGAGGGGGAGACACAGAATCCGAAACAGGCTCCAGGCTCTGAGCTGTCAGCACAGAGCCCGATGCGGGGCTTGAACGCATGAACCATGAGATCAGGACCTGAGCCAAAGTTGGACACCCAACTGAGCCACCCAGGCGCCCTAAAAAAAAATTTTTTTAAAAAATCTTTTAAAAAAGAGAGAGAGAAGAAAGAAGGGTTTTGGCCTGGAACACAGTTATGATGGTTGGAGTTACAGCAGCCATTTGGTGCTCCTGAGGTCACAGCATGAGGAGAAAGGCCAAGATGCGAAGGCTGATAAAAAAGAAAGGTAGAAGGAACCCAAGTCTCTGGAAGGGTGTATTCCAGGAACTCTATCAGATCACCACCTGCAGACTTCTTACATGAGGCACATTACCATCCATTCCTCAAACCGCTGTAATCAGCCTTACAGTAAGCCAAGAGGATTTTTCACTAATGGGCCCAAGTAAGCAAAAACGAAGTCTCTGCCTTCGCTGCATCCTAGCCAGATGAAGGAAAAAAGCACAATGTTTCCCAGCATAATAAAATTTCCGAGCAAAGTAACCAAAGCGCTTTGTGCACAGAGAGAAGGAGCATTTGGTGGCTGATGGGGTATCTCACCGGATAATAAAGGCAGAGCCCTGCCCCTTTGAAGCAGGCTCTTGACCCCAAGGCTCAGACCTGCCGTCCATCACCTGTTACTCAACCAGAACGCATTCCATGGAAAGGAGGAGAGTCCTCCACCTTAATGACCAATGACAATCATATGATTTGTGCTGCCAAGGTCAGTGGCGGAAAGGCTGACTTTTCCTTCTCGGCCCCGGCTCCCAGGTTGGTGATCCTCCCTGTGTGGCCTGGATCTTGCTGCTTCGCTCTTTTACCACTTACACTGGAGCCTGCTCGATCACTGACCCCTCTGATGGAATAAGAAATATATGTTTGGTCTCTGCTTCCAGAGCAGAGCTCCTAAAACCCTGTGATTTCCTGAGTGATAGGGGTGCTGGGGGCATCTTTTGTTCGAAAACGTGGTCTTTGACCCTGGTTCCTGACACAGCTTCTAACCCCCTTGGAATGTCCTGGGAGGGTCTTTTGTTCTAATGAGGCGACTCTCGGTGGGCTCCTGGAGGCCTTCGGAATGGGGGCTGGTCGCCAGAGAGATCAAGCCATGAATAGAAGCTTGGAACTGTCATCCCTGCCCCCATCATCTGGGGATGGAGGGGAGGCTGGAGTTTGAGTTCATAACTGATCATGCTTGCGTGATGAGCCTTTATTCTTAAAAAATTCCCTAGGGGCGCCTGGGTGGCTCAGTCAGTTAAGCATCTGACTTAGACTCAGGTCATGATCTCGAGTTTGTGAGTTTGAACCCAGACTGCAGACACTGGGGCGCCTGGGTGGCCCAGTTGGCTAAGCGTCCGGCTCTTGGTTTTGGCCCAGGTCATGATCTCATGGTCATGAGATCAAGCCCCGTGTTGGGCTCCATGCTGGTAGCATGGAGTCTGCTTGGGATTCTCTCTCTCCCTCTATCTGGCTCCACCCTGCTCATTCTCTCTCTCTCTCTCTCTCTCTCTCACTTTATCCCTCAAATAAATAAATAAATTTAAAAAAATATGGTAGCCACAGTATTGGTAGAGAGGAAGGTGGTGGGCTGGGGCCTGAGGATAGCGTAGCAAGCATCCTAAAGGCAGTGGTTGGTGAGGGTATGGCAAGGAGAGAAGGGTGACAGGTGCCTGGAGAGGTGTGGAGAGGCCGATGGAGGGACAGGCTTAGTCTGGAAACAGCTGTGACCCAAAGTGGCAGCAGGGAGTTCAGCCACACAGCGTGCCCGGCATCAGGGCTCCCCTTGAGGTCCTGAAATGAGAATATGGTGGTTTTGGCAAATGCGGGTAGGCAAGTTGGAAATACGTAGTAGAGATTGAAAAAAAACAAGGGAAACAGTCAAAGGTTTGCAGTTATATGAAACAAAAGAAGAATCTTCCCCCAAAATGTCCAAGGTGTATTTGGCCGCCTCAAGGTAGATGTGGATGCTGGGCAGTTGAGTCACTTTGGGGCTCTGTTTGGACGTCTTCGACATAAGCTTTGCTGACAGAATTCACCAGTATGTGTCTGTTGAAAACAACTGGCTGAAAAGTGTAAGCTTCAGCTGGGAGATGGCTTTTTCACTCAACTGGGAAGCAGTTTCTGTGTCTTAAACTGTATGGGAAGATTTCCCCTTGCATTGGCCTCTCTAGTAAGAGAAAATCAACTCAAATGGGGAAGTTGGAGGCATTGTACCATATGGCAGTTCCTATGAGAATGTTTAATCTTTCATTAAAGAGTTAGCAGTGTGTCCAGCCCTCATTTAGAGCTTTCCATAGATCAACTCATTGAAATATCCAAGAACTGTGTGAGGTTGGTCCCACGCTTAGCCTCATTCTACGGATGAGGGGTCTGGGGCTCAGGGAGGTGAGTGTCCTTGGCTATTAAATTATGAGGCAGCATTTGAATCTGAGCCACACAACCTGCCACACTAGGCTGCCTCTCCATTTTTAAGTGAAAGAGCCAGGGATTACGGCTAAGTCCCTGGGGTGAACGACAGACACTTCAGAGTAGGGGTGTTGCCCAGAGATCGGTAGAGCACCTAACGGAAAAATGTCCGTGCTCTGCGCCCTGTGATTACTGGTGCAGTGATGGGCTGCAACCTGGAATTTAAGGGCAGCGTGAGCCCTCACGATGAGAAGTGACCTGGGAGCTGGGTGGGGTGGTCAGATCCCAGTGTGAGGGATTGCCGCCCGGGCAGCGGATGGAGCCTGGAAAGAACTCTACGTCTTCCCTTAAACAAACAAACAGTTGTGGGGTGTGGGGGAAATAAGGCCCAAATCCAAAAGGGATGTCACATGGAAATTCTGAGAGTGTTCTAAAACAGGAAAAAGTCCTCTTAAGATTTTGGGGCACCTGGGTGGCTCAGTCGGTTAAGCGTCTGGCTTCGGCTCAGGTCATGATCTCGTGGTTTGTGGGTTGGAGCCCCGTGTCCGTCTCTGTGCTGATAGCCAGCTCAGAGCCTGGAACCTGTCTTCGGATTCTGTGTCTCCATCTCTTTCTGTCCCTCCCCTGCTCACACTGTCTCTCTCTCTCTCAAAAATAAACAAAACATAAAAAAAAAAAAAGATTTGATGGACCCCTTTGGGGCACCTGGGTGGCTCAGTTGATTAAGCATCTGACTTCAGCTCAGCTCCTGATTTCATAGTCTGTGGATTCAAGCCCCACGTCAGGCTCTGTGCTGACAGCTTGGAGCCTGGAGCCTGCTTTAGATTCTGTGTCTCCCTCTCTCTCTGCACCTCCCCCACTCATGCTCTGTCTCTCTCTCTCTCTCAAAAATAAACATCAAGGAAATTTTTTTTAAAAAGATCTGATGGACCCCAACACTTTGTGCATGTGAATGCGTTATGTCTCAAAAAGCACTGTCAAAAATATCTAATTCGCCATTCAAATAATCTTTGGCACTTTTAGAGTCAGCAGGGGATTGCATTATGGGAGCCAAGGAAATGGACCGTAGCCACGGAAGGGAAGGGGTGATGCTCCCCATCACCTGGGGATGCTGAAACAAGTCTTGAGAAGCATCGTGGTTTACCGTGCTGAGAAAACGCACGGGGATTGTGTGTTTGATACGGAATTATCTCTTTCAGGTAGATACGTGCAAACCAGCAGAGATTCCCCCTCGGCAGAAACAAGTTTAGCCCAGGTGAGCTCTCTGTAATTCCCGTGGGGCTAAATATCACGCCTGCAGTGAAGGGCATAATATTTTAAGTCATGCTTTGGTTCAAGGTCATTGTTCATCATGCCACGAGCTTGTGGTGTGTGACAAGCCAGTTGGACAGATCAGTGCAGAGGACTATTGGAAAAGCTTCACATGGATGTGAAGCAGTGGGAAATAGCGAAACAGATGTTCAAATAGAGGCTGGACGGCCAGCTACTACCCACAGGGCAATACTCAAGTGCATTTTTTGTGGCCAAAATTCATTTGTGTTACCACGGTCAAGGACCATTGGCTGTACTTACAGAATGGTAAGACAGCTCAGTGACCGTGAACAGTCCAGAGTCTTGTGGAATCAAAGAACCCAGAACGGGGTACTTAGTGTTTGACTGAAAGGGTGATCCCAACACCTTTTTGCTTATTTCAAAGTTCTTTCACAATTTATCCTGACAGTTGAATGCATGTGCTGAATCAGGATGTGGGTTTCAGGCGGAAATCGAGTGACTTGTCTTCTCAGTGATTGAAGATTTGGTGGAAAGATTTGATGAGTGGGATTGCATGGCTGGTGGGAGAGGATAAAGTGTATGTCGTGTTAAAGATGGCGTCTGCTAGCGGGTTGTGCATGGGAGCGAACTGGCTGGCGATTTTGCTAGTGATCATACCCAGGGAGTTGAGGCGGAGGTCCATTTGGGGTCAGCAGGGGTGGAATAGTACTGCAGCCCTTGACCTGGGGGCAGGTAAGGCATCAGTTGTGACATGAGCGTGCCTACACGTTGCATAAGCGATTTGGGATTGACCTTGATCAAAATCGGCAGAGGAAGAAAGGGAAAAAAAGAAAACACTTCTTCAAAGTAGGTAGGTATTAGGTTCCTAAACTGGAACGGAGTTTGGTCTGAAGTTCCTAAGTTTTCATTCTTTAATAGCAGAAGCCTCAGTAGTGTTTTTTATCCTTATAACCCTCACCAGGTAGATAGAGCCACTCGCCTCCATGGGCAGATCTCATGAACACCTGAGCCATAGCCTGTAAAAAAAGTTCTTGCCCTAAATTTCCCTTGTATCCATCGAACTCTTTTTCCTTTCTTCCCCTCCCCTCCCTTCCCCTTCCCCTTCCCTTCCCTTCCTTCCCATTTTTAAGTAGGCTCCATGCTCAGCCCTGACATCAACTCGGGGCTTGAACTCACGACCCTGAGATCAAGAGTCCCGATGCTTAGCCGACTGAGTCCCCCAGACGCCCTGTAATTTTGGAACAATTTTAGATTCACAAAGCAGTTGTACAAATGCAGAGAGTTCTTGTGTGCCTCTCACCTAGTTTCTTACATCACCATGGTGAATTTGTCAAAATTAGGAAATCATACTGTTAATTACACTGAAGCCATCAGTTGGATTTCCACTCTTTTTCCATTAATGTTCTAACTTTGTCTTTCAGGATCTCTTTCTAACTCACGGTACCACACCACAGTGAGTTTTCATGTCTCCCATGAAAACTGTGGTCTGTGATAAATTTTTTTTTTCAATGTTTATCTACTTTTGAGAGAGTGCAAGCAGGAGAGGGGCAGAGAGAGAGGGGCAGAGGTTTCAAAGCAGGCTCTGAGCTGTCAGCACGGACCCCAACGCAGAGCTTGAACTTACTAACCATGAGATCATGACCTAAGTCGAAGTCAGGTGCTCAACCGATTGAGCCCCCCCAGGCGCCCCTGTGATAAATTTATCAGTCATTTCTTGTTTTTAAGGACCTTGAGAGTTTTGAAGAGTACCAGCCGAGCATCCTGCAGAATTTCCCCCAATCAGGGTCCAAGACGCCCCTGGGAGTGTAAACCCTCATCAGCTGGCGGACATTGTCTTCCTGTTTCCTCTACCATGATGTTCTCCCTTTTTCTTCTCTAGTCTCTGGAATTAAATCACTAAGTGATTTGCAATTCCTACTTCCATTCTCTAGAATAGTTTAGACAATTCTTTTTTTCTTGTTTCCCTGGAAAGTTCTAAAGAATCCACTCAAAGAACCCCATTTGGGCCTGAAGTCTTTTTGGAGATAATTTTTTAAATTTTATTTATTTAAGTAATCTCTACAGCCAGTGCGGGGCTTGAACTCATGACTCTGAGATCAAGAGCTGTGTGCTCTACCAGCTGAGCCAGCCAGGTGCCCCTGGAGATAAATTTTTAAGAACCTTTTCCAAAAACATTTCTGACTGCTTGTCTACGATGGTCTTCTACATCCTCTGTTAAAATTTTGGGGTAATGAAAATAAGATAAATGACCCATTTAATTGTGGTTTTGACATTTGTTAGTGGTTTATCTCAAGTTTTCTGTTCTTGTGTGTTTGGTACCTTTCCCCCCTCCGATTTCTAACATGGATATGCTTTTTTTTTTTTTTAGTATTTTTGAGAGAGCGAGAGCATGAGCGGGGGAGGGGCAGAAAGAGAGAGAGAGAGAGAGAGAGAATCCCAAGCAGGCTCTGCACTGCCAACACAGAGCCTGATGTGGGGCTTGAACCCACGATCAGTGAGATCACGACTTAAGCTGAGATGAGGAGTTGGACGCTTAACCGACTGGGCCACCCAGGTGCCCCAGATTTTCTTTGCATGAGCAACAAAGCTCATGGAGTCCAGGGGTAGGTAGATCCTTGGCTGGAGCGGGTCTGGATGATGGAGTGTGACAGCTCACACTCAAGACTGAGTTTATCCTCACTTACCTTTGGAGCTCTTTCTGTCAGACTGTCTAGCGTGAGAGCACCCAGGGAGAATGTGCTTCCCACCGCCTAGCACCTAAATGATTTTCTGCAAGCCATTGTTGCCTGGGGTCTGGCGATGCCACCCGCATGGATTTCCCGCCACCTTCATGGATTTCCCGCCACCTCAAGGATTAGCGCCATTTTTCGCCGCATTTTGCAACCAGTTGGGAGTGCGTATTCTTGGATCTTTGGGGGACAGGAAAGACTATCGGATGTCACATCCATGGTGGGGAGGGACTCTGGTTCAGGACCATGTCCCTCTCTTGTTTTAAGGACATGAAAACGGAGTGTAAGCAAGATAAGCTAAACTTTCCAAGCACGCAGAAAATCCACACTTCCTTATTCCTGGTGCCGTGTTCCTTCCGTGTGCCACCCTGCCCTTCCTTTCAAAGCAGAACTAGAGGCCCTACAGACCGTCAGAGAAAAGTTTAAGCACGCTAACTGCCGAGAGGTTCCCCTGGCCTGGGTGTCCCTGCGCTCTTTGTGGTAGATATATGGCTGTCGCGGGACCTATCTTGCTCACTCTGCTCATAAAGGGATTGACCTGAGCATCCCCCTCGACTGCACTTTACAAATCCCCATGGAAAAACAAAGGCATATTTGGAAGAGTTGCTTTATCTTTTCCATCTACTTCTGAAGTAATCCTGAACTTCTAGTTCAAGGCCAAGGGCTGGGATGCTTGCCAGCCCGTATACACACTGTCCATCTGTAGGGGATATACCAGGACACAGGCTCAATGGCGAGTCTCTCTTTTGGCTGCTGCGCGCTGTCTCGGACTGTGTATCTTGAAGCAGGATTCACATTCTTGGCAGGTCAGCTGTGAAACATGTTTGACGTTGGTGGAAAAGAGCCGTTCTTGGATCCAGGGGCCTGACTGCTGTGTCTGCCTGCACTCGTGAAGAGCAGGCCTGATTAGGGGCCTTTTGCAGAAGCCAAGTGTGGGAGAGTCTGTTCGGCTCTGTCTTGGCCACCGCTGGAGCAGAGCAGGCCGACTCCTGGCTCGGAAAGGTCCCTTTGCTCTGCAATGTGCAGAACACATACAGACCTGCCTGTGACTCAAGTGGGTATGGTCACTGGCCATTTGAATTCGTTATTTGCAAGAAGGCTTATTACAGGAAACACAATAACAAATCAAGATTATGCTCTCCAGAGATGGGATAAAAACTTAATGAGGGGAAGGCTCTTTGTTCTGCACCTCTAAGACCCAGGGCCAGGTTGATTTGGGTTTTTTTTTTTTAACTACATTCCATCGGTCTGTGCCATCACACTGTAGCATAACAGATTATAGACCCCAAATTCTGGGCTCCCGCCGCGAAGCCCAAGCTAGATGGTGGCTCTCTCTCCAGCACCAAGTGCTTGAATGATTTCAGATGGCCCGTCTGGAGTCATCTTAAACTTCTGTTCACAAGGTAAATAAACTGTCTTCAAGTGGAGGCGTCTGGTTAGTACATATGGGGACCCAGAATAAACAAGCCAAGGTAAGAAGATGTAGTGCTCTGAGAACATGCTCTGTGCTTTGTAAAATCTTTTCCAAGTGGCCCTTTGGTGGCTTGCTAGAATGATGCCTCCTTTCCTGCAGTCATTGCTGAGACAAATTGACTGATGGGGCGGGGGGTGGGGGGTGCTACTGTGCCCCAGACATTCAAGACACGGGCAGGGGCTGCACTGCATAAAGAAAATCCAGGTCCTTTAGCAAAATATGTGTCACCTGTAATGAGGAGGGTGAAAGGCATTCAGTTAAGCACACGCTTCTCTCGACAGTGTAATTCAGACTAACTCTACCAAGCCAATAGGCTCTAAATGCCATCGTCCTTCTGTGTGTACAAGATAAGAAAATCTAGCTTGTGCGGCTTCTAGAAGAAATGAGGGTGTGGGCAGGGCAGGGTGACTAGAGAACAAAGGGAAAATGCAGAGAACTGAGCGTTTTCCCCAGGTCTGCATTCGGCCAAACCCTGTGGATATTTTCATCTGCTACTAAAAGCCTAGCAAATTTCCCCAGCTCAGGGAACTTAGCTGGTAGCTTACTTATTCAACCAGAATTTAAACAGAAGAAAAAATTCAGCAAGGTTATACGTTTCTTCCCCCCTACCCTCCCTCATAACCTCTTGTCTACGGTCGCATTTGTTGTGCTCCCGAGTCTGTGAGTTCAAATCTGCGCAGAGACGTATATTTTCATGCTCTCATCTTTAAAAAAAAATTTTTTTAACATTTTTGAGAGACACAGAGAGACAGAGCATGAGCAGGGGAGGGTCAGAGAGAGAGAGGGAGACACAGGATCTGAAACAGGCTCCAGGCTCTGAGCTGTCAGCACAGAGCCCAACGCGGGGCTCGAACCCACGAACCATGAGATCATGCCCTCAGCCGAAGTTGGGCGCTCAACCGACTGAGCCACCCCAGGTGCCCTTCATGCTCTCATCTTTAAGTCTCTTTTGATCTCTTTACAACTTTATACATCAAACTCAAACACGTGTAAAATCCTTCAAATCAGAGGTAGGCGAGATCCTCAGCCCGTGTTCAAAATTCCGTCACACCTGCCATCCCAATGATGAGACAGACTTAAGGGAAAGTATTAAAATAGCTTTTGAAAAACAAAAGTGAAAAAAAAGGGTACTTCATGTTAATTTTGGAATGTTTAGAAAACACCAGAGGGAAGGTAAAAAATGAAGTCACCATGTCACTGCCTTGATTTTAACACAATTCCAGGAGGATAGGTAGGTAATGGAATCATGTAAGAAGTCATCTTTAGACGTCATTTTTAGGGGTGCCTGGGTGTCTCAGTCAGTTAAATGTCCATCTTCGGCTCAAGTCATGATCTCGTGGATTGTGAGTTCGAGCCCCGTGTCCGGCTCTGTGCTGACAGCTCAGAGCCTGGAGCCTCCTTCAGATTCTGTGTCTCCCTGTCTCTCTGTCCCTCCCCTGCTCGTGCTCTGTCTCTCAACAATAAATAAAAACATTAAAAAATGAGTCATTTTTACATACTTGATCATACACTTTTTCGCTTCTTAATTTTTTTCTGCCATTGTAGCTTAACGGGTAAACATTTTCCCATTGTATAGATACACCATAACTTATTGAATCGGTGCCCGATTGTCAGAAATTTAGGTTGTTTCCAATAACTCGCCATTGTTACCAGTGCCATGATGCCAATCATTGTATATATATATTTGTGCACTGTCATGATTATTTCCTTACAATAAATTCCTGGAAGTGAGGTTGCTGGATCAAAAGGTATGCAAAGGTTCTAAAACACATAAACATATTGCCTAATTGCCTACAGCCTGTATCTTCCCACCACTGATCTGTAAGTAGGCTAATTTCCCTCTGTCCTTGGCAATGACTGGTGAATTATTTAATTTTTTGCTAACTTGCTGAGTAATAAACACTATATAACTTTAGTAAGCACTTAATAAGCAATGGTGATACACTTTTTGTTTACTGTTAATTTAACTCTAATGGGTTTTAAGTTACCTTTCCATCTTTTTCCATTTTTTCTTTTTTAAACCACTTTGCGAATAGCGAACTTATTAATCATCTTATTAGCTGAATCATTCTTTAGCTGTTGCTTTTAGATTTTCTGGGAAGGCAATTATGGAATCATCAAATTATGGTCATTTCTGTTCTTCCTTTCAAGTATTTATACTTTTTTCCCCCCTTAGTACATTAAGTAGAGCTTCTCTTTGTCCTTTTCTTTAAATCCTGAGAAGATTTCTTAAGCTGGTTTTAATTCCTTGATTAGTTTTCTTCAGCATGTAGTATGTTGCTTATTATCTCCATTGTGTTTTAAAATGTGATGTGCCCTTGGGGCGCCTGGGTGGCTCAGTCAGTTAAGTGTCCGACTTCAGCTCAGGTCATGATCTCACAGTTCGTGGGTTCAAGCCCCACATTGGGCTCTGTGCTGACAGCTCAGAGCCTGGAGGCTGCTTCGGATGCTGTGTCTCCCTCTCTCCCTGCCCCTCCCCTGCTCATGCTCTGTCTCTCTTAAAAATAAATACACAGTTTAAAAAAGGGATTTCCTAATAAATATGTTTAAAAAATAAAAGAACTAGAAAGCACCCAGAAGCTCCTTTCTTGCCACCCCGGGTCATGAAGAGCCTCCCAGCCCCCTCTGCCCGGCGCCCCTCATTCCGTTTCCCCCAGCTGGGCCCATCTGCAGGGTTCCCTAGGCACCTCCTGCCACTGCTCTGGTTGACACTAGCCAGCCAGTTACGAGCTCTGTGTGGTGTGGCAGATGTCCAGACGCTGGCCATCTTGGGGGTGTTGCTTGAAGTCTCCGGAACGCCCCGTGGGGCCTCCCTTACTGCCGTTTCCCTCACACAGGCGTTCTGGCTCTGGACTGATGTCCGTTCTTCGTCATCTCCATTATTAAAGTCGGCTTGCCTGGCGGCCAGCCTTCTTGGTGGGGTACCGGAAAGATGGCCCATGGCCCAAGCCCAGCCGCACTTCACGGTGTCCGCCGGACCCATGGGACACATGCGTCCTGGCCATGCCCAGCAGTGGGCCGAGCTGTGCTCGGTGATCATCCCCTCCACTTGCCTCCAGGTCTCTTTTCTCCTGTCCAGACAGACACACGCACAGCTTAGCAAGTCTGTTAAGAATGGGGGATCCCTAGTTGGGGAACGGAGTGGCCCATCAGCGTCCTGCGGGTCCCTGTCGTTACCGTAGGACATTGTGTCGGATTCTCTCCCCTTCCTTGTTTCTCCTGACGCTGAGGTCACCTCTACCTATAATCTTTCCTTCTCTTTTTAAAGAGGGTTTAAAGGGGGTGGGGAGTTTCTGGGGAGCAAGGCTGGTGTTTTAAGGGCACCTGAGCTTTGTTTTCATCAGGCGTGGGGAGGCATGCAGCCGCAGAAATGACTGTCATGAAGTAAGACGTTTATCCTACGCACGATGCCCGAGAAACAGGAGACGTGGCACACAGGGCCACCAGCGGAGCCAGTCATGAGTCCCCAGGGGTGAGGGGAGAGCGGGGAAAGAGAGCTGCAGGCAGGGGTTTTGTTGTGGTTTCTTCCAGAAGGAATAGGTGAGCAGGCTCAGGCTGGGCCATTTGAATAGTTTCAGCTGCCTCTGGGGCATGGGGGTCATCCTAGCTGGCTGGTACCTGGCCCTGGTGGTGATCAAGGCAGGTGGATAGTGGCCCAGAGTGTGAGAGTCTAAAAGCTGTTGGAAGTGTGGCTTCTAGACTGGTTGGTTGGCATTGAATGGTCATCTCAGGAGCTCGTCATTTGCTAGGAACTGCGTCCCTCCATGGCCAGCAAATCCCCAAGACAACAAATCACCAGAACACAGAAAAGAAAAGCCATGGTAGGGGCGCCTGGTTGGCTCAGTCGGTTAAGCATCCGACTTCCACGCAGGTCATGATCTTGCAGTCCATGGGTTTGATCCCATCATTGGGCTCTGTGCTGACAGCTCAGAGCCTGGATCCTTCTTCGGATTCTGTGTCTCCCTCTTTCTCTGCCTCTCTCCTGCTCACTCTCTCTCTCTTTCTGTCTCAAAGATAAATAAGCATTAAAGAAAAAGAAAGAAAATAAAAGTTCGACACAGCCAGTTTGCCCCGTAACAAGCTCCAAGGGAGATTTCTGCTTGTTTTTGGTTCTTTTGAGAATGTGTGATATTTCTTACCTCTCTGACTCCAGTTTTGGGTTCTGGCTGTTAATTCTAAGACAGCAGGAAATATCCCATCTGAGATTCTGTTACATAATCATCAGTGAAGGACACGTAGTATTTCATGTTTTCTAATGTTCACATTGGAACTGAAGGAATTAGAAATTAAAGTAGCATATGCTGCAAGGGACTTAAAACGTTTTTTAAAGAATATTTATTCGGGGCTCCTGGGTGGCTCAGCTGGTTAAGTGTCTGACTTCGGCTCAGGTCATGATCTCGAGGTTCGTGGGTTCGAGCCCCGCGTCGGGCTCTGTGCTGGCAGCTCAGAGCC
>NW_027533258.1:6218876-6285223 GCF_008692635.1 Crocuta crocuta | reverse complement strand
AGTTCATGATCTCGCGGTGCGTGTGTTCGAGCCCCGCGTCGGGCTCTGTGCTGGCAGCTCAGAGCCTGGAGCCTGCTTCGGATTCTGTGTCTCCCTCTCTCTCTGTCTCTGCCCCTCCCCTGCTCATGCTCTGTCTCTCTCTGTCTCAAAAATAAATAAAAACTATAAAAAAATGTTTATTCATTTTAGAAAGAGAGAGAGACAGTGCTAGTTGGGGAGGGCCAGAGGGGTGGGGACACAGAATCCGAAGCAGGCTCCAGGCTCCGAGCTGTCAGCACAGAGCCCAACGCGGGGCTTGAACCCACGAACCGTGAGATCATGACCTGAGCTGAAGTCAGACGCTTAACCGACTGAGCCACCCAGGCACTCCAACTGAAAGGGGCTTTTGCTGGGGCCCCGTGTCTGAATTCTTGGGTTACCCTGGCAGTTGATTTAAACAGACAAAGATAACTTGCTGACTGGGTGCAGAGTAGCTCAGGGCGGAGAGGGTCCTGCCAGGCGTGTGAAGCGCCGACGGCCACTGTTGGTGTAGACCTGTTCCAGCATTTCCCAGATCCGGGAGTCAGAGTCCAGTGATGGCAGTCCTTGCCCAGAGGTGAGCGTAGGGGTGGGGGTGGGGGGGAGACTTTGACTGACATTCGTATCAAGACGCATCACGACGGGGAAGCGAATGAGGTTCAGTACCAAGGGAAGAAAGCCTAGGGGCACCTGGGTAGCTTCATCGTTTGGGCATCCAGCTCTTGATTTCGGCTCAGATCACGATCTCGTGGGTTGTGAGTTCGAGCCCTGTGCCAGGCTCTGTGTTCACAGTGCAGAGCCTGCTTGGGATCCTCTCTCTCTTCCTCTTTCTCTGCCCCCGCTCCCCCATAAATAAATAAACTTAAAAAAAGAAAAAGATAAAGCCATGACTTCTGGGTGGCAAGAATGAGAGAGGGTCACTACAGGTAGACAGGTGAACATTAGGAGCACAGATCTGGCATCAAAAAAAAAAAGCCACATTTGAATTCTGTCCCCGCCATGTATCAGTTTGACCACCATTTCTATGGGCTCACATTTTGTCACCCGTAAGAGAGGGACACAGTAGCAACCTTGCCACGCTGTTGAAATGAGTGACTGGAAGTGGTAAAATGACAACCCACTGGGCGATTCATGGGGCGCCGGAATGGCTCCCTGATCCTGTCTGCTTCAAGACTGCCATTATCCTATAGATGGTGTGTCTCTTTGTCACTGTGTGTTGACGTCCTGCCTATGGACGCACACGCTGACCTGATACCAACATCTCTCGAAGGCCCACGTAGGAAATGCCAGCAGGTTCTAATCTAGTAACCTCACACAGACTGAACTTTGATAAATCGTTGTCAATCTCCATGCCACTAACTCGGAGTGACGGTACAAGACCCGGTTTTCCCAGATCCCCTATTTATCTTGAAACGGATGGGAATTGAATCGAGAGGACTCCATGCTTCTCCACAGGCAGAATGCATGCCAGACAGATCTTATCTGACCTGTGGCCGCCCCCGTGCACAGCCCTGAGCAGCTCCAGAATCTGTGTTGACAATATTCCAGCGTGTTCCACTGATGTGCCAAAACCTATTGAAAATCCTCAGCCTGGACAGTGCTAACAGCACCCTTTAAAGTCCTTGAAATCCAGGCCCATCTTGGGAGGAAAGAGGCCTAAGAGGCGCCTCATTTTTCTTATGAGAGACGCGGTGGGGAAGTGAAAGCCGTGGGCGTTGTGAGGATGTCCCCCACTTTGCTAATGGACAGAAAAGGGTTTCAGCTTAACCCTGAGCTGCATGATGCGATCAGCTGCCTTGCAGGCTACACATGTCTGAGCCTTTGCATGAGAGTCTGAGCAGCTTCTGGTGAGAAAGAAAAGTCATCCTGAAGGAATGCAGGGGTCAGGCACACTCATTGAGCCTGGGCCCTTGGTTGTGGGAGGAATGCGGTAATTCTGAGGACGGGATTTCCTAGCCCACTCTCCCCATGGATGGCGGTGCTGGGGGGTGAAGTGTGGGTTTCTGATGAGGGCTGGTTGTGAAATAAACCTTAGCGACCTAAAATACAGTCTTAAGTCAGAACATAAACAACATTGCTTCGCCATTGGTGTGAAACAGAGCAACGGAGCTGGAGGAGAGAGAGAAGTTGGTTCGATCATCTGTGGCCACCGGACACAGTCTATTCCCAAACATAGTGGCTTCACACAACCACCATTTAATTAGATCTCAAGGTTTATGTGGGTCTGCTGGCCCTCCTCAGGGTGTGGATCTGATGCTCTGGTCTAAGATGGCTTCATTCACATCCCTGGCATGTTGGCAGGGGATGGCTGGATTGTTTGGGTCAGCCAAGCCTGTGTCTTTCTCTGTATGGGCTCTCCAGCAGGGTGGCCGTGATCCAACATGGCGGCTCAGGGTCCCAGGAGAGCATGACAGAAACTGCTAGTCCTGTTATAGGCTGGGACGACTTTACGTTTACATATTTTCTTGGGCCAAGTTGTCACAGTCCAGCCCACGTTCAAGGGGAGAGGAAGTAGACCCACTCCTGGTCAGGAGGAGGGTCAAAGGACGCATAGTCCTATTTAACCTGCCGTCAGAGGCATCCTGCCTTCTTCCGCAGGGGATTTGGGGGCAGTTCTGGCCTGGTGTTGGCTCTGGGGAAAACACTGGCCACTTGTTTGTCAGCGTGACCAGTGTCCTCATGAGGAAGCTTGCCTGGGTGGAGATGGTGTCCCCCAGCCCCACTGGGAGGGGAAGAAGACAACCCAGCAGGTGTCAGCTGATTGGACTTGGGCACATCACTTGGTGACCCCCAGATGTACTTAGCAGGGTGATGGAGGGAGTGATGGACAAATACACCCCTCTGCGGGGATCTTGAGGTACAAAAGCAGATAGGGGCAGCAGAATCTGGGATTGTACTCTACACGACGGACCCCATCCGTATATCATCCCTACCTTGCACGCATAGCCAGGGGCAGATACAGTTTGTGGAAGGGTCTGTTATGTGTGCCAGGCACTCACCCCCAGCCTGGTGGCTTTTTCAGCGTCTCCCACTCAGAGGGCAGCAACCACACCCCTGTCTACCTGGACGGTGACGTCACTTAAATGTAATGAAGCCCCAGTGAACCCCATGCCCCTCTATGGAGGGGTTCACCAGTATCTCCTGTGGCACTTTTCTGTCCGGTCCTTACAGCTCCATGAGCTGCCACATTTGTGCCCTCAGTTTAACAGATGGAGAACCTGAGGCTGAGAGCGCTCACACAGCTCAGGCAGCTTACCTGACTCCCAACAGCCATCTCTCCCTGGAAGCCCATCAAGGGCTCATGAGCCCCCTAAGAGGTGGGCACCCATCTTTCCTCCTCTGCCAGGGTGCCTTCAGCCGAGTTCACAGAGCCCAGTTTTTCAGCAAAGGATTCTGTGCGGCTCTTGCAGGAAGAAGGTGCAGGACAAAGGCTTGGTGCTTCCCAGGCTGAACGGCCCTGCTGGGTTTCACTGGGTCTCACTGGAGACGGGAGGAGCATCCTCTGGTGTCAAGACTTTTCTGTTACCTAAAACAACCTCACCCAGGCTGCCCACTGCTGGACCCCCGGGAAACAATATTGACTTCTCTGGCTGGTGACAGAGTCTCTGATTATAGGCACTGGCACACGTGGGAATCCTGGGACGGGGGAGTAGGTGTCCAGGGACCATCTGTCTGGTGTCTTTGCCCCACAGACTCCAGCCTCACTCTCTATGGCCTCCAGCCTTCATTTGGAGAGCACGCCCTGTTCATCTGTCATGGGTGTCTGCTGGGAAGCAAACACATTCACGAATGTCAGTGAGAACAATGCTTTTCTGCAATTAAAAAACCCCGCCAGTCCTACAATACATATCCATCGCTATTCTTGCAATGCTGGTTACTGAAGCCACTCTCCAAACCCATTTAAAGAAGCAGTTTAACATATGCGATAGGTGTATTCAGGGTTCGGCATCTTGTAGAAATCAATTTTGTGGAGTCCAACCGGGGGCAGGTTTGAGCTCAAATGATTGCCGGGCTCCGAGGAACCAATGGTTGTTGGATTTTAACCAAAGTCACCAAACTTCTCTCCTTCTTCCTTCCCTCTGGGCCTCCCTCTCTTCCTGGCTTTCCTTTCCCGGATCCCCATGCATCTCAGAAAACTAAGACTCTGTAAAAGTTTGGGGTCCAAGTGCAAAAATAGAATGTGTTCCTCTTTCGTGTTCCCTAAGCAGACAGCCCTGAGCCTGTCTATCTGCCCAACTGTTAGCTGATGATTCTTGCTGATGTACGGCCATGAGGATGAATTTCATCTCTCTTCTTCAAAGTCTTCCCGATTGCATATGGCGGACGATTCGTGTTTCTCAGTGTGTGCTCAGTGCCCTCCACCTGCCTGCTTTCCAGGTTCATCTTCTCCAAAAGTACTTTCTACTTCTGTGCCTCATTAGTATTAATTCTTCTGTTTATAATGCCCTTCACTGCCCCTTCTGGTTTTCAAAAGATTATTTGTTTCTTAAAGCCGTGCACAAATTTCTGTCTTCTTGGCGAATCCTTCTTTGAATTTCACTGCCCGAATCAATCTTACCTTTCTCTGTTCTCACAGCATTTTGTAAGTACTTATCTTATAGCCCTCATGTAGTAGGTGCTTGGCAATGTTTGTTGACTAGTGAGTCAGTTATTTGTACAGGTCTAATTAATTACTGAAGTTCAGGGGCTACGGTCTTGCTTGTCCTTGGGACCTTTCCTTTAAATCCAATAGATGTTTGGGGTGCCTGGGTGGCTCAGTTGGTTAAACATCCAGTTTCAGCTGAGGTCATGATCTCACAGTTCGTGAGTTCAAGCCCTGCGTCTGGCTCTGTGCTGATAGCTCAGCTTCACATTTTGTGTCTCCCTCTCTCTCTGCCCATCCCCTGCTCATGCTCTGTCTCTCTCTCAAAAATGAAATAAACATTAAAAAAAATTTAAACCCAATAGATGTTCAGTGATTGTGTGGATTATTACCAGATGATGGTTATTACCACACATATTTCTTTCTTTCTGAAATTGCTTTATAGTCCTTGGAAAAATGTGTATAATCTTAAACTATTTTGATAAAGATTCATATATTCACTATTCAAAAGTAGACAGTCCTTGGTTCATATACTGTATTTGTTGAATAGATGGCCCGTGAATCGCAGGCACAGATTAGGTTGATTTTTAATATGACCATGGCAATTACTACCACTTGGTGGCAGTGTACCCCAATTACAAGACCTTGCCAAAGAGAATACTGGACCCTGATAGGTGCTAAAATTACAAACCAGAAGTCAAGAAGTGACAGTAACAGCCCATATCTAGCTTCTATTTTAGTGACAGAGATTCTAGCGCAGCACCGTAGACTTAAATACTTTCTAAAGTCAATCTCTTGGGGTACATCACTATCCCCCTGATGAACATGTATTCACTTTCCTTTACTTATGGGTGAAGAATAGAGATACGAGAATCTTGTGAAGAAAAGCCAGAAAGTTAATCACTAGCTGTAGCAATGCCACCACCACTCTTTTCATTAAGGGCTTCTTTTCATTAGAAAAATTAAGTTTTAGTAAGTATGTTTAAATGTTTAAGATAAGGTGTTTATGTATGACTAGGCAGGTTTAACCCCTTGATGTGATTGTTTTCAAAGTTTATGTATTTTGAGAGAGAGAGAATGTGTGCAAGCAGAGGAGGGGAAGAGAGACAGAGACAGAGAGACAGAGACAGAGAGAGAGCGAGAGCGAGAGCGAGAGCGAGAGAGAGAGAGAGAGAGAGAGAGAATCCCAAGCAGGTTCTGCACTGATAGAGCAGAGCCTGACGTGAGGCTCAATCTCATGGACTGTGAGATCATGACCTTAGCCAAAATCGAGAGTTGGACGCTTAACCAACTGACTAGCCACCCAGGTGCCCCTTCCCCTCAATGTGGTGTTTTAAATCTGGGGACACGTTGGTGGCTCAGTCGGTTGAGCATACGACTTCAGTTCAGGTCATGATATCATGGTTCATGGGTTTGAGCCCACGTCGGGCTCTCTGCTGACAGCTCAGAGCCTGGAGCCTGCTTCGGATTCTCTGTCTCCCTCTCTCTTTCTGCCCCTCCCCTACTCATGCTCTGTCTTTCTCTGTCTCTCAAAAATGAATAAATGTTAAAAAAAATTTTTAATCTGTGTATCAGGAAGAGTTCTATGTAAAGTCTTATATTCATCCAGAAAGTAATACAAATGCAATTCTGAAAGAAACAAGGAAGACTTTTATCTCTGACAAAGTCTAAACCCACAAGTCCAGGAAACCTCAACTGGGAGCGTCACCTGTAGCGACAGTTTAATAGGATCTGGGAGGAAAAAGAGGTGGCTTTGGAAAATGGTCACATTTTCTGAACACCTGTGTTTAGCCCTATACGTGCCCCTTTAAGCATGTAACTAAGCCTGTGACCAGAAAAGTTGAAGTGGTGTTTTGCATTTGAAGGGAGAGTTAGGGATACCAATGGAGCAGCAGGAGCAGACCAGGGACCTGACCAATCAAGCAGAGTGGGCCATTGGGCAGAGTGCATGTCCTGGGTGTCCCCTGTCATGGGAGACATTTGTACCTGCAGGTGTGGGTAGACAGTGCTGCTTAATGGGACCTTTGTTTACAAGCCCAACTTCAGAGCCAAGGTTAATGGGAGCTCAGAAAGCACTGGGGACACTGGGGTAGAGGTGACTTCGTTCTACAAGGTTACCAAGGACCTTGCCTCTTTGCTTAATAGGAAGAGAATGCGACTGTATGTTTGTTATATGGAGGACTCTGATTGCAGGAAATACTCTGGATGGCTTTACTGGTAAGTAAGGTTTATTTATGTATAGTTTTATTTACTATTATAATTTTAGTACATGTATAATATAGTTTGTAATTTTATTTTATTCATTATTTAATTATAATTAAGAGGATAACTTTGGGTAGGGAAAGATGGGCTCTTATAAGAGCCCTGAGGTCAGGATGGACAATTTACAAGATGTGTTTTGAGTTCAGCATCGTTTAGTTAGAATCTTTCTGGCTGACAGATCTTGCATCAAAAAGTACAATTAACAAGGGTGCCCGAGTGGCTCAGTTGGTTGAGCGTCTGACTCTTGATTTCAACTCAGGTCGTGATCCCAGCGTCATGGGATCAAGCCCTTCGTCAGGCACCATGCTGAGTGTGGAGCCTGGTTGAGATGCTCTCTCTTGCCCTCTGCCTGCCCCCCCCAAATAAAATTTTTATTTTTTTTAAAAAAGTGGAATAGCAACGAAAATTATGGCTCATATGGAATTACTAATGCTATTACCAGACTCTTATGACTCATATTACATAGTCATTTCACCTAGCCTTCCGTTACTTGTATGTGACAATTGTGATCATCTCTCTTGTAAAGATTAATAATTCAAGACCCAGGGAAGTTAAAAAACTTGGTGAAGTTTAGACAGCTAGTCCAATGTGGATCTGGGACTCAAAGCCTAGTTTCTGGTCCATCTTGATCTCCCCAAGGCAATCAACCTTTGGGAACAAATGGGCCACAGAAGAAGGTGAACAAAGGTTTGTCCAGCAGATGTGGTCTACGTAGACGACTATAAGATGTGGTCTAGTCTAAGAATGATGCCCCTGGCATCGTGCAGCACTGTGGGGCTGTTTGTTTGACTGACTTCTCATGTAATAGTCAGAAATAATCCAACTGGTTTCCCATTCTGAGGTGCTACATCACCAGATCCTAGTAAATAGTGATGCCCACCTCTCTGGAGTACTGAAGTGTTTCATTGAGCAGAGTCTTGATTTCATCTGCCTGCCTGGGTCCTGGAAGCTTGCCTATTTGACCTTCTCTTGGCCAGAGTCCACAGTGCCATCTCTGGTATGTGCAGGCACCGCTAAGAGCAAAGTTAACGATTAACATGTAATCATTGTGCATTTATGCCAAGCACTTTCCATATATTGTCACATTCGATCACTACCATGAATTTTTATTTAAATCTTCATTTTATGGGTGAGGGAATGGGATCCCTGGGAGACAAACAGGGTACTCAGTGACAGAGCCAGGTCTTGAACCCAGGACACATGACTCCACAGCCATCTTTAATCAGTAATCTCTGCTGTATTGGCTAGCAATGCAACCTTACGTAAGGAGAAAGCTACCCTCAAGATTGGGAGCTCATCCATCCATCCACCCACCCATCCATCCATCCATCCTTCCATCCATTTACTGAATTTATTGAGCACATTTCTAGGCACCACTGATAGAAAGATAACAAAATAGCCCCCGTCCTTAAGGAAGTCAGGGGCTCATAGGGGAGATAAATGTCATTGAATAGCTATCAATATCAGTGCAATATCAGTCTATGTGCTAAGAAAGATGGTGGTAGAAGTAGGGAGAATACCAGGTTTTCTACTGGGCTTTGGAAAAGTTGGATCCCAAGAAATGTATGCACTGAAGGCCTGGCCTATTTGAGTGTGCATGCAACTCTGGCCTTCACGCCACAAGGACCTCTGAACTGTTCTCTTCAGAGGACAGGCTACCCTTCTCCCTGTAGACTGGAGCATGGATAACCATACTCTCTCCCAAAAAAGATCTGGCATTAATGCTTTCCTTTTGGTTGTCTAAGCAGGGCCACATTTAGCCTTTGCCAGATCTTGGAGTTCTTGGAAGGGGTCACCTGGGACAATTTGGAAAAGTGTGCATAGCAGGGCCAGGAAGGAGGGAAATCAGGGGACCAAGCAAGGGCTCTTTTGTGGCTTACAGAGGCCACAGAATTTTCCATTTAGGCCTGATTCATATTCTCTCTTAGACCAAATGGAGGCATTACTCCTTCAACAGGTGTGTGAACTCATAAAGGGAGCTCCATGGATGCCTTAGAGGTTTGGAGGGGAATCTACTTCAGAGAGGAAACTGCCAACTTGTACTATGAAAAGTCTTCCACACCCTTGCTTTTGTGCGTTTTTCCATTCTTTTCTCCCGTAAGGTCTTCATGCAAACCGTCCACAGTAGCTGTATAGACTTCTGTGGGTCCCCAGGCAAGCTTCATTCATTCTCTTTTGCTCTTTCTCTTCTTCCTGGAATGGGCTTAACACTCCCACATGGTAGACTTTCACTTGACTTTGCAGGTCCAGTTGAGATGCCAGAATGTAAGCTCATTCATGGATTCATGGTATCTTTTCTGCACTTCCTGATCTGAACTGATTGTTGTTGTTTTTTTCTGAATCCAACTTAAAAACATTTTTTATATCTAACATAAAATTTATCACTTTATTTATTTATTTATTTTAATGTTTGTTTATTTTTGAGAGAGAGAGAGAGAGAGAGAGTGAGCACAAGTGGGGAAGGTGCAGAGAGAGAGGGGGACATAGGATCCAAAGTGGCTCTGCACTGACAGCAGAGAGCCTGATGTGGGG
Organism: Crocuta crocuta; assembly: GCF_008692635.1. Classification (NCBI taxonomy): domain Eukaryota; kingdom Metazoa; phylum Chordata; class Mammalia; order Carnivora; family Hyaenidae; genus Crocuta; species Crocuta crocuta. The sequence goes on along the minus strand of NW_027533258.1, from coordinate 6,275,829 downwards.
TTTGAATCCATGAACCATGTATCATGACCTCAATCAGACACTCAACTGACTCAGCCACCCAGGCGCCCCAGAATTTCCTTCTTTTTTAAGGCAAGTACTATTCTGTTATATGTATATACTACATTTTTCTTATCCATTAATCTATTGATGGACATTTCAGTTGCTTCCACTTTTTGGTTATTATAAATAATGCTGCTATTGAATGCAATTTCTTATTGCCTTGTTTGGTAAGTATGGTTTCTCCTAAAAGGAACATTAATCATCCAGAAAGACAGGATTGAAGCTTAAGGCATGAAGAGAGAGGGAAATTTATTCTTCAGGGCTAGGGACTGGTTCTCTTCTTCTAGAAACTGCCACCCTCCCTCACATGGTAAGTCCTGGTGCCCCGGAATGTTCTTATTCTTCACCCATGGTTGTTCTTGCTTCTGGGTAGCTTGACTTGGCTGTGTCCCTTTGTATTGGAGGCTTCTTGTGATAACACTGGAGCAACTTAGGCCTTTGCTACAAAATTATAGTACAAGAGATCAACTTGGAGAATCTTCTAGAATCGGTGGTGATGGAATTTAACTTCCGTGATGAAATGTGCTAAACAAGAATGCAATGGATTCTGGGAAATGAGCAGGTGCCGTAGCAGTGGTGAGAATATCTCCCTTCAGGCAGCTGCAAGTTCTGAACATAATTTTCTTTTTTTCTGAGATGGTCAGACAATCTGTTTCCCTCAGTCTTACCTTTTATATTCTTGTGTTCACTTACCAAATCTTTTTAGGGAAGTCTGTGGCATACTGCAAAAGGCACTGTGAAGATTATTTAAAAGTATAATGACTTCTGGGTGCCCAGGTGGCTCAGATAGTTAAGTGTCCAACTCTTGATTCTGGCTTAGATCATGATCTCACGGTTTGTGGGATCGAGCCCTGCATCAGGCTCTGCGCTGACAGCACGAAGCCTGGTTGCAATTCTTTTTCTCTGCCCCTCCTCAACTTGTGCTTTTTTTTTCTCTCTCTCTCAAAATAAATAAATAAACTAAAAATTTAAAAAAAATAAAAAATGTATAATGACTTCATCTTTCGAAACTTTTATTATTCAGAAAGGGTGGTACTGCCTATAGAGGAAAATGGTGGCCTGAGCAGATGTGATGGAACCCAAAGTATTCAAATTCATTGGCTTTGGTGTATTTCAGAGGGAGCGGTCTCTACCTCAGATACAATCTGGGAAAGCTGTGTGGAGGAGGGAACATGTTTTTTTGGATTATAAGGAATAATTTTCTCAGAGTCTGTACTGGGATGTTTCCTTGTACATTAAAGATACTTTGGTGATTTCTCAGCCAGGAAAAGAAAAAAAAAACGGCAAACATAAGACTCACCTAGTAACTGCTGATACAACAGGGGTATGGTAGTTGACATTCATTGTCTTGACTTTAAAGTTTAAGATTTTTTAAAAGTAATCTCCATCCCCAGCATGGGGCTTGAATTCACAACCTCAAGATCAAGAGTCTCATACTCTTCCGACTGAATCAGCCAGGTGTCCCAAAACTTTGAGACTTTCTGAGTCCTTTTAGATTTAAGATTTGATTTTCCCAGAGATTTTGGAGGGTATGAACCAAGTTGCAAACTTGCAGTACAGTTGAGAAGAAACAGTTATGGAAAAAGACTGGCAATCTTTCTGTTTCTCTTCATCAAGTTTATATCAGAGTATTTCTTTTTTACCAGATTCTCATCTTTGAGTCTTAATCCAGTAATCTTGTGGGGATTTAAGAAACTAAGGGGCTGGAGAATTTGCAGGCAAAGCAAAACTTTTATAAAGAGGGGAGAAGGACTGAGAAAAACACTTGCAACACACACAATATGCATGGGGAGGGTAGCAGTTTGGTCATGGAATGGCCAGTTAAAGATTTAACAGCAATGACAAGGAAGTTCATTGAGATTAAGTGGCTCACAAATGCCCTGGGACCTAATGTAGAATAAAAAAATAAGAGAATTCCTGGGTCTCATTCTCTTTCATATGATAAGGAAATGATTGGTCTAGTCTGGAAGGAAAGATAATTGAAGCGTGACTGCTGGGGGGAAGAATCCTCAGGTTCATTATTAAGGAGTTTAGAAAAAGATCGAGGCTGGGGTGGATATGAAGTACAAGAGAAAATGTGTCTGTCTCCAAACACATTTCCCTTGTCTTATTCACAGTGAAGTCACAGTGCTTGGCTGAGCTCCTCATAGAGACAGTTAAAGTTTGATTAAGGAACTTATTCATTCCCTTATTTATTCATTCAACAAATATTTATTGAGCATGTCCTAGGCAGTAGGCAATTTTTGAGGCTCTGGGAACATAGCCAGCAACTTTTGAAGCTCTGAGAATATCTATCTATATCTGTATCTATCTCTATCTCTATGTCTATTTCCATCTCTATCTCTATCTCTATCTCTATCTCTACCTCTACCTCTACCTCTACCTCTACCTCCATCTCCATCTCCATCTCTATCTCTATCTCTATCTCTATCTATCTCTATGTCAGAGAATATAGTTCTTCCTGTTTTCTATAAGGAAATAATTCATGATGAAGGCAGTCAATAAACACATACAATACAATACAAATCAGATGGTTGTGTGGTCTAGAGAAAGAAAGAAATCTGGGGTGATTACATTCGTTTCCTTTGGACTGCTGTTACAAAGGACCACAGACTGAGTGGCTTGGACAACAGAAATCTATTGTCTCACAGTTCCGGAGGACAAAAGTTCAAGATCAAGGGGCTGACAGTGCCTCGGTCGCTCTAACAGTGCTAGGGAAGGGTCTGTTTCAGGCGTTCCTTTCAGTTTCTGTTCTTTCCGTGGCTTGTGGCACTATAACTCCAGTCTCTACGTGGTGCTCTCCCTGTGTCTCTGAATCCAAGTTTCCCCTCTTCCTGAGGACATCAGTCATATTGGATTAGCACCCACCCCAATGACCTCATCTTACCTTGATCATCTGCAAAGGCCCTATTTCCAAACAAGGTCACATTCACTGGTGGTTAGGACTTAACGTGTTCTGGGGAGTCACCGTTCAACCCATAACAAGGGTTAAATAGTTGGTGAGCTGCTGCTTTATATGGGTGGTCAGGTGAGGCCTGATAAGGTAACATTTGACTATGGGCATGAAGAAACTGAGGCAGTGAGCCACGCAGATATATCCACTTTCCAGGCAGAGTCCAGAATGGGAGAATGCTCCTCTTGTTCCAGAAACAACAGGAGGTCCAAGTGATGGAGGCCAGCTGAGAGAGTGAGAGACAGAGAAACAAAAATAGGATCCAAGAAATTACGGGGTTTTCCCTGTAAATAAACTAGAGAGCCATTGGGAGGATTCTTCCAACAGCTCTGTTGCAATATATAGACAAAGGAGGCGAGGTTGGAAATGGGGGTGAAGATGGGGGCATTGCTGGAGGAATTAATGGCAGCCTGAACTAGAGCTGGAGAGTTAGAAGGTGGAGGGAGAGGTGGTCAGATTCAGGACAAGTCTTCAAGGAAGAGCCAGTGGGATTGTAGAGGGAGTAGGATATAGGCTGTGAGAACAAGAGGAGGCTGAAAAATGCTTGGGCTTTTGGCTTCTGTAGCTGAAAAGATAGATTTGCAATTTGTTGAAATGGGGAGAAAAGGTATTGCTGAGATAGAAATAAGGATTCGATTTAAGATGTGTTGAGTTTGAGGATTTGGGGGCATCCAAGTAGAGATAGCGAGTAGCTGTTCAGAGGTATGAATCTAGAGTTTAGGAAGTTGTCAAATATGATGGTATAGAAAGCCATGGTTTAGGATTAAGTCAGCTAGGGGGCAAACAGAGTTGGAGAAGAGGAAGGTTCCAAGACAGACCCTTGGATCCTCCAGCATTGAAGCTGGGGAGAAGTAGAGCAAGTGGAGGAGGTAAAACATGCATGGCCAGCAAGGTAGGAGGAGAACCAAGGAGAGTGGATTCCATGAAGTTAAGTGAAGAGAGTGTTTGGCAATGGGGTTGGGGAATCTGTGGCCAGCACGACAGCCACTGAGAACTGGCCATGAGATTTGGTGACGTGAGAGTCACTAGTGACCGTCATATGGGCATTTTGGGGAATAAATGGAATGAAAGCCAGATTACAGCAGGGCCAATAGGGCCTGGGTGAGGGATTGGGTGTCTCCATTTCCTTCAAGAATTTACCTTTATGAGTAGGGTGCCTGGGTGGCGCAGTGAGTTGAGGATTTGACTCTTGATTTTGGTTCAGATCATGATCTCACAGTTCATGAAATCAAGCCCTGCATTGGGCTCTGTGCTGGCAGTGAGGAGACTGCTTGGGATTCTCTCTCTCCCTCTCTCTGCCCTCCCTCACTCTCTCTTTTCTCCCTCTCTCTCTCTCCTCTCTTTTTTCTCTCTCTCTCTCAAATAAATGAACTTAAAAAGAACTTACCTTTATGGGAAGCTTAAATGTTGGTGATGGTGAATGTAGGGTCAAGGGAGGGATTCTATTTTAAAAGATGGAAGATAATATAGCATTTTATATACTAATGGAGACAATGTAGTAGAGAGGGAAAATTAATGGTGGGGAGAGATGGCAGAATTGCTGCAGTTATAGCTTTGAGTAGGTGAGATCCAGAGCTTAGCTGTATTCGGGAGTACAGATAATTAGCCCATAATGAACAGGAAGGAAGGCGAGGGAAGCAGGTTTCAATGGGTGCAGACATAAGTAGCTTGGGAAATGGGATGGTAAGAGTGTAAAGAAGGATTTATTTGGTTGTTGTTTCTTTTATTTTGTCAGACAAATTAGAAGCAAGGGCACTCACGGAGAACGGAGGGAGATGTTTAAGATTTGAAGACAGAGGTGATGATGTGAAAGAGTCCCTGAGGTGCATGGGAATATGACTGGTTTAGGGAAGTATGTCAGATGGCTGAAATGCACCAAGCACCCACTTGAAACAGGTGACCATTAATTGAAGGTGACTTGGTCACCATGGTGAGTTTTCCTCCAGCCATGTTCAGGTGCACAGGTTAATACTCAGATAAGGAGAAGAGGGCAATTATCAAAGAGAAAAGAAGAAAAGGAGTTGAGGGAATATGCAAGTATGTGATTGTAATGGTGGACTGTAGGATCTAAGCCAGGTAAAGGGGGAAGTAAGGGTAAGAGTAGAGTAAGGGATAGAGAGAATTCACCGGATGCATGGACTGAGGTCCTAGTGGAGTCTCAGGCTTCTTGAATTTGGGGAAAATTCCATAAAATGAACTGGGAAGTAGGTGGCAATCATGAGGGAGTCATCAGGTAGAAGCATTTAGGATTGTGGAGGGCGGGTGCAGTTATAGGTAATAACCAGGTCTATAGCCATAAAGTGGGTGGCTGAGAAAAGGCAGAGGGCAATACAAGTGGAGGCAAGGAGAATAAGAATATGAGAGACCAGGGTTTTGGAAGGGCCACCCACCTAGATGATGCAATAACTGGGAGTTCTAGAAGTCTGTGGAAGACTGAGACATGGAGGCTTTCCCAGTGGTAAAATCTGAAAGCATGAGCTTTTCTGTTGAGGGTGTCGGGGAGGAGAGAGGAAAAATGGCTTGAGAAAAGCCTGGGAGAGCAGGAAGGACATAACCCCACTTCAGCTCTAGTGGCATGAACGTTGTGAAGGAGACTGTGCTAACACTTTGGAGGCCCACAAGGAAAGCTGTGCTCTCAGGGGTGAGCCAGATTTTAATTATAGCGAGAAGGGGATGGGAATGTTCAGAAGGTTCAGAATGTAGAGAATTTGCTAGGGTTGAGTGAGTGTAGGGAGATGGAGAAGTGTGAGAGACGGGGTTGGGTGGGGGATGTCCAGAGTGGAGATACGATGAAGGATGAAGCCGTGGAGAGCCTTGGGCTTCCTGCAGTGACCAACTTCAATGGGGAGGCAGACCAGCAGGCGCTCTAGGGAAGATTGTGGTAGTGAGGCCACTGGAGTGGAATGGGGTCATGTTGGGTGGGAGCTTTGTTCTGCTCCTGGTATTTTGCAGCCTGGAGGGCCTCAAGTTACAGCTTTGAACTCTGGGACCTTCCTTCATGTCTGCTGGTGGCTGCGTTAGGGCCACAAAAGGAGGTTGCCAGCGCACTCCAAACTTTTGGATGGCAGAGCCTCTTTTTTGGAGGCTGGTTTAAAATGAGATGGTTTTGTTGAAAGGTAGTGATTGGCTGGATTGGGAGGTAAGCTCTTAAGTACGTATCAGGCCTGATGTTTAGTTACTGCCACTTGTAAACGGGCTTTGAGATTTTATTCCATTACTTTAGTCGATGCCAATTATCCAAATAGATCTAGAATTTTTTCATAATTTGAACATAAAAGATGGTTTGCCCCCTAATGATCAACAAGAAGAAAGTTTTTGCAGTTGAATAAAGGTTAAATTATGCTTCATTGTGTTTTGTCTTCAAAGCTCTGATAGAAGAAACTTTGGTTCTTACCATTTATAGCTATGTAAAAAAGGTAGAGTTTTGGGTAAGTTTAGTTTATGGAAGAAATTTTAACACACGTGTGACTTGAATAGAAAAAGCAAAAGGGTCTGCTCCATAGAAGGGCTGAAATATCTTTTCTAGGCTTTTTCTTCTTTTTCTAATGACTTCAGAGCAGAGAATCACTATGAATTCTAGACTAATGAAAGCAAGGGATTATGAGGAGATAAGTTTTGAAATGGGTCTTTTTAGGGTGGGAAGCATTTAGGGTGGTATCTGGGAATTCAATGGAGGAAGATGGGGTAGTAGAATTTTAAGAGATAGAAATAGAAAGTGTTTTTTTTTTTAAGTTTATTTATTTACTTTTGAGAGAGAGAGAGTGCCAGCAGGGGTGGGTGGAGAGAGAGGGAGAGAGGTAGAGAATCCCAAGCTGACAGCACAGAGCCTGATATGGGGCTTGATTCCACAAACTGCAAGATCATGACCTGAGCCAAAATCAAGAGTCAGATGCTTAACTGACTGAGCTACCCAGGTGCCCCAAAATGTTTCAAGCCTCCTACAAACAAGTTTTAGATGTGTTCTTTTTCTTTTCCTAATAGAAAAGTACTGTATGGAAGGTTTTGCCAACACATTGGTGAATCTACCTGACTTGAACAAGGCATCATCCCTTTGGTGTCACAAACGCGTAAAAATTCTGCATTAGTGATCATAAAAGATATTTTGTAATCCCTAATCAAGTTGGAAGAAAGAGGAGGAAGTCACAGGATGACAGAAATGAAGAGATATATCTAGGCCAGAACATTAAGTAGGAGTGGTGAGGCACTGTGAACTCCGCATACAGTACCCACCCCCCATGTGGGGACAGGAAGGATGGGTGGGACCCACTGAAGGGTGGCTGGAGCAGATCTTCCTGTGTAGAGCCTGGAGCCTCCAGGGGCTTCTCCTTTATGAAAACCTTTCTGACTGCTCTCTGGGGAAGCACCAAGGAAGCTGCCCCAGGAGAAGGTCAAACCCCAAGCTTGTACCACCATGTAAACGTAAGTGATAGAAGATTACTTGGTGTGAGAAGACTAAGCCAAGAAATTAACAGAAAAACTCTTCTAGAAGGAATGGAACCTCCAGGGTTACAGCATAAGCACACCCGGTACTGCTCCATCAGGGTGGTTTCACAGTTCATGGCCGAGTGTCCACGGGGTGGGGTGGGGGAGGGGTTGATGAAGAATGGCACACTATGAGGGAGAGTCTGTATATACTTAAGAAATTGATAAACTCACCCACTGTGTAGATGACATCATACAGTATTATTTAAATATTCCCTTTATGCTGATGACTCCAACATTTGGGTCACCAGCCTGGACCTCTCTCTTGACTCCAGATGGTCCTCAAGTCCAGATGACCTTCAAGAGAGGTCATCACAGAAGAACTTTGGGTGTGATGTGTGTGGCATCTAGCCCCCAGGATGTCCCAGAAGATCTGGGATCCAGGCATTTGCACCCTGAGCAGCCCCTCCCATGCCACACTGGGGGCTAGTTAGTGGGATCAATGGAAGATGGCAAGAGAGACATTATTTCACTTCTGGTTGTAAAAGCCCTGTGGCGTCTGTTTGGGCTCCTCTTGCTGTCTCCCTTCTCTTGGGTCATTTGCTCTAGAGGAAGCCAGGTGTTGTGTCTTCACACTCGGGTAGCTCGTGTAGTGAGGCACTGAGGGCTCATGAGCAACAGGCACATGAACCAGCCCCAGTCATCCCTCCAGCCCTAGTCAAAGAGTAAGACGGTCTAGTGACCGTCCCAAGGTCACTAGGATGGTCCTACCATCCCAAGGCAGGACCAGCCATGTAAGCTGAGGTCAGATTCCCAACCCTCAGACCCTGAGAGATAATAAGGGTTTGTTGTTCATGCTGCTACATTTGGGGCCAATGTTTTATGCTGCAATGGATAATGAATACAGTGTGTCCAAAAGAAGCTTCCTATTTTCCCCCAAACCTTGTCCTCTTAGAGGCTTTCTTGCCCTTGTAGACGGTAACTATGTTTTTCAGTAGTTCAGGCCAAAACCTCAAAGTCATCTTTGAATGATCTGACAGGTAGAGGATGGTCCCTGTGTTTCTCACATCCCATGTCTGATTTTTCAGCAAATCTCGGTTGGCTCTTTTTTTCTTTTCTTTATTTTAGAGAAAGAGAAAGAGAGAGAGAGAGAAAGAGAGAGAGAGGGAGAGAGAGAACGAGTGTGAGTGGGGGAGAGGGACAGAGGGAGAGAGAATCTCAAGCAGGCTCCACGCCCAGCTTGGAGCCCAATGTGGGACTCAATCCCATGACCCTGGAATCATGACCTGAGCTGAAACCAAGAGTCGGATGTTAATCTGTTTTTAAGAGAGAGACAGAGTATAGGGGGAGAGCAAAGAGAGAGGGAGACACAGAATTCTTAGCAGGCTTTAGGCTCTGAGCTGTCAGCACAGAGCCCAACATGGGGCTTGATCTCACAAACTACAAGATCATGATCTGAGCCGAAGTCAGATGCTTAACTGACTGAGCCACCCAGGCACCCCTATCTTTAAAATTTATGCATAATCTGTCTCCTTCTTACCCCCTCCATAGATGCTATCCTGGTCTGAGCCATGATCATCTCTTGACTGTATTATTGCAGTAGCTTCCATTGGTCTCCCTGATTCTAACCTTGTCCAATTTCAGTCGAACCACAACAAAGCACCCAGAGTTATCTTTTAACATTATAGATCAGATGATGTCACTCCTCTGACCAAATCCCTCATGTGGCTTCCAGTATCACTTAAGATAAAAGCCAAAGTCTTTCTAGGGGCTCTGATGGCAGGCTCAGCCTTTCTCTGACCTCACCTTCTACTTCCACCTGACTCATTATCCTCCAGCAACACTAGTCTCATAATTTTTACTCCAACAGGCAAGGAATAGTCTTGTCTGAGGGTTTTTACACTCATGGTCCCCTCTGCCAGGAGTGTTCTCTCTGAAAACTCTAGGGCTTGTTTTCTTGTTCCCTTCCTTATCCAGTTCTCTTCCATGACAACCTATTTAAATTATAGCCTCCATTCCTTCCCCCACCTTCCCTGCTTTATTTTCTCCCTCACTTTATCATCATCTGACATACTATATATTTCACATATCTTATATATTGTCTCTCTTCCACTAGACCATGAGTCCGATGAAGATAGGAAATATTGTTGGTTCTGTTCACTGATGCATTTCAAGTCCTAAGAGCAAGGCCTGGCACCTAGCAGGCATTCAGATGTTTTTTTTGAAAAAGCAAATACAGAAACAGGAGACATAATATTATTTAGAAAAGATAGGAAAATTTTAAAGGGACCATAAAATAAATATGTTTAAATTATTAAAAGCAAAAAGGAGTGAGAAGTATAAAAAAACTAAGGCATTCTTCAAATCAGTCAGATTGGAAAAACAACTGATTCACTTCAAGAAGTGAAGAATATAGTGACTTAAAAAAAACTCCAGAACATAAGGGATCAGTTAGATTTAGAAGAGAGGTGGCTCGGTCAGTTAAGTGTCCAACTCTGGCTCAGGTCATGATCTCACGGTTGGTGAGTTTGAGCTGTGTGCCGGGCTCTGTGCTGATAGCTCAGAGCCTGGAGCCTGCTTTGGGTTCTCTGTCTCCCTCTCTCTGCCCCTCTCCCACTTGCACTCTCTCTCTCTCTCAAACATAAATAACATTAAAACAATTTTTAGAAGACAAATATGAGGAAACCACTCAGAATGAAGCACAGAGATAGGATGAGATAAAAATTATAAAAAAGAAGTTAACACTTGGAATGAGATGGCCTGGCATGTCTTTAACAGGTGTTCCTAAGGGGAAAAAATAGTGACAGTGGAGGAGAGATAGCATTAAAAAAAATAATAATGGCAGAGACTTTTCCGGATTTGAAAAACAAAAGATAAATCTTCTATAATATGTAGAATCCCAAGCAGGATTAAAAAGTACTTTATACATAGACACATTGGGGTAAAACTGTAAAACACTGGGAAGGGAAAAATTCTAAATACAGTCAGAGAATGAAAGAATATTCTCAAAGGAACAGCTATGAGGCTGACAGCAGACTTCTCATAAGTAACAGTATATGTGAGAATACAATGTAATTATACCTAGAGTCTACTAATGGAAAGAACCATCATCGTAGAATTCTATACCCAGCTCAAAGTATCATTCAAGAGTGAGGCCAAATGAGAACATTTTCGAAAGAACCCTCATTGACCGTTGCCTGAACTAACCACTAAGCTGTGTTCATTGTTTAGGAGAAAATGGAACACAGAAGATTGGAGAGGGATTGCAGTTACAATGGAATGAAAGAAATCAGTGAACATTTTTATAACTCCAGATAAATATTCATTTATAAGTGAGAGACTAATTTGAGGAGAGGGTTAAAAACAGAGAGAAATTAAAATACTAAACAATAAGGTGGCAGATAGGAAGAGCGAGATCAGAATTGAACTGTTTCATGGCCTGGAGAATAAAGATTTTGACTGCCTTTTTAATGTCAAGCATGCATTTTAAGTATCCAAAAGAATGAAATCTAAGGTGTAAGTTTCAAGCTACTAAAGGGGGAAAGGAGAATGAAAAACACTTAATCCATTTAATAGAAGTCAGGAGAGGAGAAAAAAGATGGAAGATTAAGGGGAGAGAGAGAAAAAAAAAAACAAGTACCAGTACAACACAGAACAAAAGGAAATTTGGTTAGTGATATTCTTAGACAAAATTAATTGTAAGGCAAAATGCATTGATGCAGATAAAGAAGATTTTACTGAATGATATGTGAAAAAAAATCCACGAGATACAGCAGTACTAGTGTAATGACCTAGACTCAAATATATAAGGGAAAGAACTGACGAAACTACAAAACAAAACTAATAAGTTCACAATTATAGTAAGAGATGTTAAATATCTCTATCAGACACTAATGAAAAAGAAGACAAAATATTAGGAAGGCTATACCAGATATGAAAAACATGATGAACAAAGATGACTTAATGTTTAAATCATGATTAACAAAGATGACTTCATGTCAAAAATACATATTCCTGGACACAACCTTCCCCATTTTATTAGAAGTGCACAGGATCCTTATGTTCACTGACTACAGACACTACATAATTGATAACATACAGAATATATCGCTCAACCACAATGCACATTTTCTAAAAACTAAAACTAAAAATCCCTTGTTCTTTGGAAACTAAATAAATACATTTACAAGAAGTGGTTAAAGTGCATTGGGAATTCTGAAATAATTAGAATCACATAATAATCATTGCAATATGTGCCAAAACACGCGAGATTCAGATTTATATAAAAGGCAAAACACGAAAGATTGAAAAATGAATGAATTTATCATTCAACTCAGAAAGTTAGCAAAAGAGAAAACCAAAAGAAACAAGAAATTAGAAGAAATACATTTAAAAAAGAAATAATAAAGCAGGAACACAAAAGCAATGCATATTCAGTAAAACAGGTCAATACAAGGAGGGAAATTAAAATCACCCACACATCTCATTTTGCCCAAACATTTCCTAAGAGTATTTTGGAGCAAATCCTTTATGTTAGAGACCTAGAACCAGAGCTACAGTGGGGAAAGGATGGTAGAAGAGTTACCATGCCTTTCCATACATAAAATGTTTGGGTTTTTGAAACCAGAAAACTGCTTTGAAATTGGCAATGGGATAAAGGAAGATTCCTAGTCTCTTTGTTGGGGGGGATTTCGGGGAAAAGACCAACTTGAGAGAGTTGGAGAAATATCAATGCAGTCTGGGTGGAGACCACAGTTTAATTGGGTGAGGCAGAGACAGGGGCTTTCAGAGAAGAGATTGAGGACACAGGAGAGCTTTTGACTAATAATCGGGAGTTCCAGAGATAATGTTGAGAGGGTTGGCGGATTGGATGAGACTGGGGAAAATACTGAAATGTAGGGGGAAGCCCCAGCGATAATGGGTCCTTTGGCTTGGATACGTGGAGGGGACTGTGACCCGCAGGGAGGTGGGCTTGATGTGATTGTTCCTTATGGGTGAGAACAGGTGAAAAATCAGAGTTAGCTATGGTCTCAACACTTGAACAAGACAGTGAGGGCATTGGTGGGGAGGGGACGTGGGGGAGAGGAGGCTGTGCGCACCTCTGTTGCTAAGTCTTATCTCTCCCTTCCAGTATTTTCTACTAATTTTTTGGTCTCCTGAGGTCTTGTATTTTAGTTTAATAAATTCAAATTTAGTTTGAATTATTTTATTTTCTTCTGCCTATTCCAGGGTTAGGGGGCAGGAAGAAAAGGTTGCGCCACCTGGATCTAGACATAGAGGTTTGGTTTTGACCCTGTTCTCCACTGACTGTGGGGGTCAAGTTCTCTCTGCTTAGCTACTTCAAGAAAACGGGTCTTTCCGGGGCCTACTGATTAGAGTTTTCTAAATGAGCAAGGCAGGCCAGAGTATAAGAAAAAAAAAATCTCCAATGAAGGGAGTTCAGTTACATCATATCTGTCCTATCTTGTGTTTCCTCTGTCTCCCTCCCCCCCCCCAAATGTCCACCCCAAATGTCCTCTGGGCTTGATCCCTACAAGGACCAGGGGAGTGGGTGGGTAGACGGACGGGCTTACTTTCCCTCAACAATGCGTTCATGCTGGCTTCATTGGTAGTTAAGTCCTTATGCTTGCTACCCCATCTTTGATCCCAAGTTTATTCTTATGACTCAAATGACTCAGGCAGGACACGCCTGTGCAGTTTTACAGGTGACAGTTTTCCCAAGTGCTCACAAGCTCCATGTTTTACAAGTGCATCTGCTCCTCACAGACATTTGGCTGCACTATCAGCCTTGGGCTGAGAAAGGATCGTCGACTCTGGTTATCAAAGCTTTGTCTAAATAAACTGGGACCTCACTATATCTCTCTTGGCTATAGAGCTAGGTATATGGACAATCCATCCTGGATGCTCTCCAAAGTGGGGTTAGTTATTGAAGTGTAAAAAAAGACCTCCTTATAAGGAAGTTTTACCTAGAAGGAGGAGCCCCCAGCATTGGCTTAGCAAATAGCATGATAGCATAGCTCCAAGGTACAGGAGCCAAATATGATTCTCCCTGCCCTCCACCCAAGGCCCAGCCTGGTTTTTATAGGCCAGACATAAATCTGGGAAAGTGTTTATAAAATAGACCCGGTCTATCTGGAAGGTTTAAAAAACAACTTTTATAGGTTAATTCTTAGGAAATCGATGAGGCTATTTAGAGTTGTGGCTTTTGCGGGGAATGGGATCCGTCTCCCCTTATCTTGCCCTGTCCGCTTGGGGTGTGTTGTTCATTCAACAAAACAGCACAGTTAATTTTAGAGAGGCCTGCTTTATTGTGACAGTATGGAAAGACAGGGGGAATCCTTATGAAATATTTATTGGTGGACCTCATATCTCAGTGATTTTTTTTTTCCTACCTTATTACGCCATTTCAAATCTGCATTCCCACTTGGGATTCCAGCTTCCATTTGTGGCTGGGATGGCTGGAGCAGATCTCAAAAGGGCTGTCCTGGTAGTGACTTTAAAGCATATTTCACTAACCAGTGAATCTCGCAAATGAGGAGGAGGATGGTCAGAAGGGACTCTCTTCTTTCAACGAACACCCACTGTGTGCAAAGTACCATGTGTGGCTCTTGGTGGGATACAAAAACACAAGGGTCAACGTTCTTGTCCTTGGGAGCATTCTCTATGATGAGAGAGTTAAAACAAGTTATAAATAGCTGTAAAATGGGATACGATAAGAGCTGTAATTGAGGGAAAATACCAAATGCAGTGTGCTGGAGTTTGTGGGTGTTAGCACTTCGTTGGGGGAGAGTGCAACCTGATAGTGATCATCAAGTTCTTGGCATTTAAGGGTGATCCGGGTGAATTGGTAGGACTTCTGCCCAGTGCCGATGGGAGTTAACGATAAGCCTACTGCGATAGGAACTCCCCGGGCATGGAAAGGAGGCAGTAGAAGTCCAGTTTCGTCAGACAGTAAACCACAGTAGGGAAAGACTAACTAGTACGGTAGGCGACATGGGTTGGGGCAAGATGACAGAGACCCTTGCAGGTTGGACCGAACAGTGTGTGACTTCCTGGGTAGGCAGTGCTGGCCATCAGGGGCTCTTCCCGGAAGTGAAATGGACGAGATTGCAGAGGAGCAGCAACAAAACAAGGAACAGAACAAAAACAAGATGGGTTTCAGGAGCATGTCCTGTCCCAGAAACAAGGAAGAAAAGAGGTTCAAAGGATAGACAGTGATTCAAAGGGTCCGCTGCTTCCAAGAGGTAAAGAGAATCACAGATAAATATTGGGGTGGGAGCCCGATTTCGGGGGGAGGTGTTTGGCAGTGAGTGTTTGAAGAGAGTGTGGACAGAGTCTGGGAGGTTCTTAGGAATAGTTTGCTAGTAGGGGAAAAATAAAGTTATGAAGATAGTTTGTGTGTATGTGTTGGGGGTGGGGAGGAAGGTCTCAGGGAATGACTACAGATAAAAAGAGAAAAAAATTAATTGCAGCAAAAGCCCAGATTTTCAGGTGGCTGGAACCCTGAGGAGAGTAGGCAGTAAGAATCTCAATGTGTTCTTCTTTTTGGTCCACTATATTGGTATGGCAAGCATTTCCTAAAATCTAAAAGCCTGAAGGTGCTGTATCATCTTCCTGTGTCATTGCTAATGGCCTTGGATTTGGAAATCTGGACCCTGTATGACCCTGACAGCGCTGAGAGTTGGGTTGACGAGCAGACTAGGGAAACAGGCATCAGGGTGGGCTCAGAGCACGTATCATCGTTTGACACCATCGTTGCACACTGAGACTGTGCCTCATGATGGATGGCAGCCATTCCCAAGGATCTGCAAGATACAGCAAATAGCCATTTGGATTATCCCGACTCTGCAAACCAGATCAAAGGAGATTAAATTGACGCGTTGCCCCCTTTACTCGAGCATTTGGCAAATGTCTCATTCTTTTAGAGATGATTTTGAGTTTTGTAGAATTAAGATCTTTTTTTTTTTTTTTTTTCTTTTCTCCCCAAGCATATTTCTCTCGGTTTTCAAAAGGTTGGGTACTTGTGGGAAATTTAATCCACATGTTTATGATTCATTTCGACTCCACTCCTTTCAAATTTATCTTTGGAGCATGAGTTGGTACTTGAGAAGCCTTTTAAAGTTCAGGACTTTTAGAACCAGATCGTTATTTTGCTAGCTGTGTCTTGAAAACACATATCAAAAATTTTCGTTAAGATCAAAACTCAGAGTTTGGAGGGTCGTCTGAATGTAGCAAACTCTCAGGTCACAGGCAGTGTATTTTCCACAGCAAATCTGTAGACAAAGGATGGGGAAGATACACGAGGAGCCACTTCCCTGAGTGGTGAAGAAAGGGTATCAGTGTTTAGGGGAATGTCATCTAAATTGCCTCAAATATTCCCAGAGACAGCAGTTTTGGGAAGCATCATGGCATCTGGTCCTCCCTGGTAGGCCCTGATTCTTTTTATAGATTCTTCTGCATAGATCTTTGAACTGCTGGAACACTCTGGATCCCCTCACGTCTTGTTCAAATGCCTCACTTTAAAGATGAAATTGAAGCTCAGAAAGGTTCACTGTCTTACCCAAGATCTCACATACTTTAGTTGAAGACTGTCTTCAAGCTTCCTACTATGTCTCTTTCATCCCAAAGAGAAGAGTGTTTGATGAAAATCAAGGTCACACCGTGGGGACTTGGGATTGGGTCTAGGCAGCGTGGTGGTGCCATTTTTGGGGAGCATGAGAAAGATGTTGAACCCTTACTTGCACGTGGAGTATGCTCCTTGAGTTTGTCTCTTTCGGATTTTCCTTTTGAGTTCCTTCTCCTCTTTGGAAGAGGGGAGTGAGGAAGAACTCTGAAGGGAAAGACTTTCAAAGCCTGAAGCCACTCAAGCGTCACATGGAATACTCTGATAAGAAGCCCTATTTCTATAGCATTATTTACAAAGATTTAGAGGACGCTGATTACTCTCTAAAGAGATGCCTTCCATGCTCAAATGGACACATATTTCCTGTTCCAGAATACTAATGCTTACTGGATGAGTCAGTGGGTGACCATTCTAAGTATGTTGGATCCACTCAGTCGCAGCAGGGGAAATCTATTGACCTTGGATACAAACTTTGGCCCAGAACAACTACACTTGGTTATTTCGTTGTAAAAAATGTGGGAAATAGATGCATATCAGCAAAGGTCTTGGTCTTTGCTCAGCAAGGAAACTAGTGGTGAAATTTATGAAGGTTTTTATCACAGTGAGGTCAACAGAACATATTCACACACATGCCATTTAAAATAGCGTTTATTTGTTTTACAAATGATTATAAAAGTACTATATGTTCGTGGTGGAAAACTCGAAAAATGCCAAAAGTATAAAGAAGCAAAAATAAAGTATAATTCCATTACCAGTGTTAGAGATAACCAATGTTAACATTAACATTTGAGAGTTTCCTGTCTTTTTAGTGAGTTTATAGATTCTTTTATTTATTTATTTATTTATTTATTTATTTTTTGGTAGCAAGGTAACTTTTCCTATATTGTAAATGTGTTGTTTTTTTTTATTGTAAAGGTCAAAAGGAGAAAAATGTTTCATGAGCATCTCAGAACAATAGCCACGATTGTATTGGGTCTCAGGTCTGGGACATCAAAAGCACCTATAACACCTGAAGCAGCTCACATTCACGGATCTTTATTCTCTGCATATCGTTTCCTTTTCCTTCCACTGATAAACAACATCAGTTTTTCTCTACCTGCTAGCTTCTTCTCACACAAGGTTTCTCATTTCTTATAGCTTTGGCTTGCTGTGACTCACACATGGGCCCCCTTCTAACTCAGGCCATTCTTTCTAAATACCATTTGTGTGACATTTCCCAATTCCAACTGTTCAGAGAGAGAATCTGATTTATTCAGCTAATAACTCTTATCTCAATTGGAGCACCACTTGCTGCACTCCTCAAAATTGTTGGCCAGCTGGTCAGTCACTTCTCTGATCTATTCAGGTATGGGCAGATGAGGAAGATGATTCAGGTAACATTTAGAAACGAATATTGAAGACAATATGAATCACCCCAAACCCCGCAATTCAGTCATAAACGCTGTTTATGTTTTTATGAATTTTTTTCTTTCATTTTTCTATGATAGGCGTGCATATACATGTGTGTGTTTGCATGTGTGGGTATGTATTTTATTTTATGATTAAATTTTTTATTTAAAAAAATTTTTTTAATGTTTATTTTACTTTTGTGAGAGACAGAGACAGAGCATGAGCAGGAGAGGGGCAGAGAGAGAGGGAGACGCAGAATCCCAAGCAGGCTCCAGGCTCTGAGCTGGCAGTCAGCACAGAGCCCGACACAGGGCTCAAACTCATGAACCGTGAGATCATGACCTGAGCCGAAGTCGGACGACGCTCAACCGACTGACCCACCCAGGCACCCCTATATTTTAAAAATTTGATCACGTCCCACGTTTTTAGCCGAACATTGTATTCTGAACATTTTCTTAGGCATTTAGCTATTTAGAAAACCTGATTTGGAGTGGTGTGCAATAGTTTACTTTATGGGCATACCAATGGTTGATTACACAATCCCAGAATTACTGGGATTGTCTGGTGCCTGCAGAGGAAAGAGGGACTCTGCTTCTGTGTCATATAATGACAGTTTCTTATCATTGAGGGGCGGGGTCAGTTTGCCAGGAGGCTAAAAATTGGCTCACATCTACTACANGCGCACTTTTTTTTTTTTTTTTGCAAATTACTTTTTTTAGACCATATAGAATTTATTTTGATGTATGGCATATGGAAAGACTAACCCTTACATTTTTTTGCTTAAAAATTTATTGTCCCAGGGGTGCCTGGGTGGCTCTGTCAGTTAAGTGTCTGACTTTGGCTCAGGTCACGACCTCACAGCTTGTGAGTTCAAGCCCCGTGTCGGGCTCTGTACTGACAGCTCAGAGCCTGGAGCCTGCTTGGGATTCTGTGTCTCCCTCTCTCTCTGCCCCTCCACTGCTTGTGCTCTGTGTCTCTCTCTCAAAAATAAATAAACATTAAAAAAAATTAAAAAGATTTGTTGTCCCAGAACAATTTTTTACTCTCTCTTTCTCAGCTTATTTGGAATGTCATGTGATTTATTTCCTTGATTCTCAGTTGCACTGGACTGTGAGATTCACCTCTCCTTTAAAAACAGGGCAATTGAAAATTTTTGAGTCACATCCTGATATCAGAAATATTACAATCAGGAAATGGAGTACCAAATCATTTGATCTACCTAGCTGTTTCTGGGCTTTCTGTTCTCTGGCACTGACCTATTTTGGAGGATATTATTATTTTCATAGTTATGAGTTAAAATGTGTTCTGGCATCTAGCATATTTATAATTTTTAATATTTTAATTCAATTAAATACAATTACAATTATGTTATATTTTGCCCAAATCTTGTCCATTTGTGATTCTTTATGATCTTCAAGATGAATTCCCTCTGATACTATTCTTCAAAGAATTAATATTGAATTTCCAGTTAACGTTGCCATAAATTTGAAAGAACTTCTATGTTGACGCTATCCATACTTTGATAACTTGGTTTTTAAAAATACTTATTATTAATTCTAATAGATTTTCAGCTGTTTCTCTTTAGTTTTCCATGTGTGTGCCGATTTGATACTGAATATCTTATTAATGTTGTGTCTGATTTTAATGGAAATCCTTCTGGTGTTTAACAGCCATAATGTATGATATTGTCTATTGGTCCAATGTCTATCAGGGAAATACTCTAAATTCTCTTTTTAGCTGACTAGATGTTAAACATTTAGCTGTACTTTCTCTTTAAACTCTACTTTGCCTCTGTGTATTATACCTGTTAGTGTTTACCATTCTGCAGCCATGTTCATAAGGGAGATTCAAACTATAGTTTTCTTGGTTTTTCCTTCTCTTTTTTCCTTTCTTTGTTTTTGGAGATCATCTCTGGTATAGAGGGTTGAGTTATTCAGATGCCTTGCTTTGGTCTGTGGCAGATGTCACCATTTATTTATTGACTTGTCTGCCTGTTTATTTATTCCCATTTATCCCCCTCCCCTATTCTCTCCCACTACTCTCCCCTCCCCCATAAACAAGTATTGTGACATTTAAAAAGTGCTTTTATTTTCCTGGGTCCTTTGAAAATGTACAATGCTGTCATGCGGGATGTATTGTTAATGTCTTTTGCTATAGATCCGGGGTTCTTTTTCACTATTTGCTAAGCCCTCCATGTTAAGGACCCACCCACCGTTTTTTTTTTTTAACATTTATTAATTTTTGAGAGAGAGATATAGACTGAGAGTGGGGGAGGGGCAGAGAGAGAGAGGGAGACACAGAATCCAAAGCAGGCTCCAGGCTCCGAGCTGTCAGCACAGAGCCCGACATGGGGCTTGAACCCATGGACCGTGAGATCATGACCTGAGCTGATGTCAGACGCTTAATGGATTGAGCCATCCAGGCACAGGATTGTGTTTTTGACGGCTGTAGAGCACTTTGGGCGTGTCATTCAGTGAACTTCTTTAACTGTGGATTTTGTGACATGGTTATTAAGTAAATTTCAAGGCACGCCATGCTTTATTTTTTAATATTTTGGAATGGAGTACTTGTTCTGTGAATATTTACAAAGTTTGAAAGTTCACTTCATCTGTGAAACTATTTCCACCTGATTCCACTTGGGGATTAGTTGTTAAATACACAGACACACCCTCTTCGATCATTATTGGTATTTTTAGGTTTTTGGCCTCTTGCTGGGAAATTTTCTTTTAATTTTTTTAAATGGTTTTTATTTATTTCTGAGAGAGAGAGAGAGAGAGAGAGAAAGTCAGAGAGACAGCGCGAGCAGGGGAGGGTCAGAGAGAGAGGGAGATACAGAATCTGAAACAGGCTTCAGGCTCTGAGCTAGCTGTCAGCACAGAGCCCGACGCGGGGCTCGAACCCACGAACCATGAGATCATGACCTGAGCCGAAGTCGGATGCTTAACTGACTGAGCCCTCCAGGCGCCCCTGGATACTAACCCTTTATCCAATACGTCATTTGCAAATATCTTCTCCCATTCTGTCGGCTGCCTTTTAGTTTTGTTGATTGTTTCCTTCTCTGTGCAGAAGCTTTTTATCTTGATGAGGTCCCAGTAGTTCAAGTTTGCTTTGGCTTCCCTTCCCTGCGGAGACACGTCAAGTAAGAAGTTGCCATGGCCAAGGTCAAAAAGGTTGCTGCCTGTTTTCTCCTGCAGGGTTTTGATGGTTTCCTGTCTCATGTTTAGGTTTTTCATCCATTTTAAATTTATTTTTGTCCAGATTACACTAACTTGATTTCAAATTAAAAAAATAATAATAACATAAAATAAACAAAGTTTTTTATTGATCAGTGTAAATGCTTTTTAGTTTTCTAAACGAATTTTAAAAAATAACTTTATATTTGTCTCTCTCTTCCACCTGCAGTTTTTAGATTTAACTTCTTGAGCTTTTTCAGCTTATTGAATTGAATATTTAGTTCACATACTTTCAGTCTATCTTGCTTAATAATAAAATCTCATTGCTAATTTCCCTTAGTATATCTTTGGTCACAGCTCCTATATTTTACATATTCTATTCTTATTGTTATAATTTTTAAGAAATATTTTTAATGTTTTTATTTAGTTTTGAGAGAGACAGAGACGGAGAGAGAGAGAGCACACATGAGTAGGGGAGAAGCAAAGAGACTGAGAGAGAGAATCGCAAGCAGGCTCTGTGCTGTCAGTGCTGAGCCCAACATGGGGCTCAATCTCATGAACCAGAAAATTATGATCTGAGCTGAAATCAGGAGTCGGATACTTAATGGACTGAGCCATCTAGGTGACCCCAGACCGTATTCTAACACTAGTTCAATCTTCTTTTTTTTTTAAATTTTTAAATATTTATTTATTTCTGAGAGAGAGAGACAGACAGCATGAGTGGGGGAGGGGCAGAGAGAGGGAGACACAGAATCTGAAACAGGCTCCAGGCTCTGAGCTGTCAGCACAGGGCCCAATGCGGGGCTCGAATCCACAAACTGTGAGATCATGACCTGAGCTGAAGTTGGATACTTAACTGACTGAGCCACCCTTGATGATGGTTATTATGTGAGTTTTCACATTCTTCTTCTTTTTCCTGGATTTAATTGCTCAGGATATATCCACTGAAGATGCCTTCCAGAGATCTCCACTGAACACTTAATATGAATTTATTGAAAATCATTTTAAATTATGCATGCCCTTTCCTGCGAGAGGATTATTCTTTCCCACCTCAAAGAGATCCATTGGTGCCACTTGACTTGCTGTGGCTAATGGCGTGTGATCAGCAGTGCCATATGCCATATCTGAGTGCCATGCTTTGACTGTTGTAGCTTAATCCACATTGTTCTCTACTATAAGAAAAACTCATCCAGTAGGGGCCACTCCTTCATCCTGGGTCCCTGAACAAAGTCAGCACGGCATGCCACAGTCAAATTGTCAAGAATGTGTCATGTGCATGGGAAACAAAATGTTGTGGCCTCTGAGATTTTGGTCTTGTTTGTTAATACTGTAGCATAATTTAGGGACAGCCAATGAATACGTACATGTACTGTTTTATCCATTGAGGGTCTAATTAAGATCCCAAACAGACATGGCACCTTTTCTTGTGATACTTATGAAATGTGGAAAGTGTCTGTAGGAAGTACTGTAAAGCCACTGTTTATATAGGCTTTGGTAATATCTGCTTTGTCTTCTTCATATAGAATCTGTACATTTCTTGTTGGGCTTTTACAAAATATTTTGCATTTTTTGTTTTTGTGAATATAAACCTTTTAATTATGTTATGCAAGTACATGTGGCTAGTATATAAGAAATCTACAGATTTTTGTATCCATGTAGACTATCTGGGCACTTCATTAAGCTCTCACGTTTTAATAGCTAAGTAGTTATTGATTGTATTTCCTAGGTATATATTTGCATCTTTGCAATGGTTATAATTGATTTCTATCTTGTGTCTCATTTAATTGGCCAGATTTCCATAAAATAAATAATAACGGTGAGAGCAGACATTCCTGCCTTTCTTCTGATTCTGATAGGAGAAGTGTCCAGTGTTTGACTCTTCAGGTCCGAGAAGATCATTTCCTGTCTGTACTTTTCTTTGAGTTTTTATTCTGAATATGTGCTACATTTTTATAAGTATCTCTTTACTTTCTGCTCAAATGATTGCACATTTAACTTTGATGCATTTTGTTCATTGGGTTCCTAATTTTAAAATACTTCTGCATTCCTTGATAACCCTGGTTGATTCTGATGGGTGACCTTTTAATATACAATTGTATTCAGTTGGCTGCTACTTTATTTGGTGTCGTGAGATTTGTGTTCATAGTGGGTTTGGTTTATAGTTCTTTTTTAGTGGGTGCTATCTTTGTGAGGGTTTTGTATCAAGATGATCCTTACTTGCAGTAGGTATTTAAATTTTTATTTTTTATTTTTTTATTATTTTTTTTACTATTCAGGAACAGTTTATGTTGCAGGGGATTATCTGTTCCTTGAAAGTTTCAACTGGTTTGATAATAAAACTGTCTGGGTGGACATCTCTTCAGGGGGTGATGCGTTAGGAACTTCCTCATTTGCTTTGATGGGTTTATTTTCCGCATCAGGTTTTGTGCGTCTTGAGTCATTTTTTTCAGTGGTTTCCCCAAGACCCGGATTTGGTTTGGATTTGAGTCCATCCTTGATGGAAGATTCCATCACCTGATCAGACGAGGTCTTTAGCTGATTTCTGCTTCTAGAATCATAGTATTTGCCTTGAGTCCCAGAGAGCGAGGAGCTCACTCAGTTGTCTATCTGTTGATACTTTTGCTCATTCATACGTGTTTTCACGTGTGGTAGAATTTGAGTTGAGACCTTTATTTTCATTGTAACGTATGTCAGGAAATGGGGGTGGGAGGCAGACCTGGAGCCTCACAGGCTCCTAGCCATTGGATCTTGCTGGTATTTACCAAGAAGGACCTGGACATTGTGAGCAGCCAGATTGGCTCAGGTTGGTACAGTCCCAGAATTCCTCTTGCTGTAAGTGAATGACATTGGAGGAGGGGTACTTTTTGCCTCAAAAAGGTGTTTCTCACATGACAAAGAGAGAGCCGCCATTATCATGGACCTTGAGTTCCTGAGTGTATTTGTTTCCTTGGGTTGTCATTAAAAGTACCACAGACTGGGCGGCTTGAACAACAGATATTTTTGGTCTCACAGTTTTGGAGACCAGAAGTCAAGGTGTGGGTAGGGTTGGCTCTTTCTGAGGGCTGCAGGGGAGGCTCTGTTCCAGGCCTCTCTCTCAGCTTTTGGTAGATTTGCCAGCACTCTTTGGGTAGGAGCTACATCACTTCATCACTTAATCTCCACATGACATTTTCCTGTCTCGTCACTTTGTCTTCCTTGTTTCGCATGTCTGCCTGTCTCCAGATTTCTCCTTTTGTACGGACACCAGTCATATTGGATGAGAGCCCATCCTAATGACTTCGTGTGAATTTGGTTACCTCTTTAAAGACCCATTTCCAAGTAAGGTAGCATTCTGAGGTACCCGGGGGTTGAGACTTCAGTGTATTCTTTTTGGGGTTGGGGGGACACAATTCAGCTCATCCTCAAAGTAAGACTACCGATAGAAGGAAGTTCAGAAGGGCTTCCTCAGCACCATGTGAACAGATAGCACTCACTCTGTGTCACGCAGCTCACGTGAGTGGGTACACCACCAGCAGTCTTTCTGAATCCACTCCATCAGCCTTCTTAGCAGATAATTTTTTCAGATTCCATGGACAGACTCTTCCAATCTTCCCATTATTAAGTGTTTTGGGGGAACTGGGGGCTTTGTCAATTCTTTGTGTCTGCAACAATATGTTTTTTTCTGGAATGAGGAGAGAGGAGAGAGGCTAGATCAGGACCCGTTAGTTAGAAGCCAAGGGTTGTAAGCCGGAAGCTGCTCTGTGTCTAGGCTCCATTTTTCTTTCTTTACTTCTTCCTGGGGTGCAGTATGGCAGATTGCCCTCCCAGACCACACCTGTGACAACATCCCTGCCTCAGGGACTTGAGGAGCAGAGAACAAGTCTAGGATGCAGGATATCCTTTATCTATACCGCTGAGGGAAGGGTTGCCGTGGGGTGAGAGCTTCTCTGCCCATGTCTGCTGTCATCCTGATGGTCCCCATGTATCCTCTGCAGAAATCCCCAGCTGTCTTGATTGCTCACAACTCTATTATCTTCTGCAGGCTCACAGCTTACAAAATAGCTGTTTGGGCCAAAGCTGTACAATAAAGAATCACATTTGACTCTCAGGTTTTGTCTCCTCTCCCACTAGCTAAGTGATGTGACATTTTGAATTTGGAGTTTTCAAGTTTAGCTTACATTCCTGGCTTTTACTCATTTTATCAAGGTCTTACTGGGTTGCTTGTCAGTTTGCAAAGAGCTCTGATATGATCTCATCTCATTCTCGCCATGGGTTGCTTTACTGCTCATTTTTCATGGCGATAACTCACAGAAGTTAACTGGAGGCACAGGGGCGACTTGGCCAAAGCCACACAGATAGCGGTAGAGCCAGGACTGGGATTCTCAGCCCGGCTCCTTTCCATTAGGTCATTCTGCTCCTTTGCTACCTCACGGGCAGGCCAAGTCTCGGCTCTCACTCAAGAGCTCAAAATACCACCGCCACCTCCCCGGAGCCCTCTCGGGTTAAACAGATGGGAATAACTGACAGCTTTTCATCTGCATAGATCAGGGACTGGCAAACTGCTGGCTCCATGGCCTGCTTTCTCTGGTTTAAGAATGGTTTTTACATTAACATTTTTTAAATGTTTATTTATTTTTGAGAGACAGAGAGAGAGAGACAGACAGAGTGCAAGAGGCAGAGGGGTAGAGAGAGAGAGGGGGAGACACAGACTCCGAAGCAGGCTCCAGGCTCTGAGCTGTCAGCAGTTCGAGTGGGGCTCGAACCCATGAACTATGAGATCATGACATGAGCCTAAGTCAGACACCTAACCGATGGAGCCACCCAGTCGCCCTAGTTTTTACATATTTTTTTTTTAAAGGGAGAAGAGGAAGGAGATGTGACTGAGACCCACATATGGCCCACACAGTCTTCACTCTTGACTGCCTAACCCTTTACAGAAAAAGTCTGCCAGCACCTGGTCTAGGTGACTGTGTCTCTTTTTATCCACTTTTAAAATTCACTTACCCTCCGTCTATATTTACGACATCAATTTTGGCCGACGATTTATTTGTTGCTTTTGAACAAACTCCTGCTCGCTGCTCCTGTTCTATTTCTCCCCCTTTTCTATCAGGGGCGGAGGAACAGACACAATGTGGAAGGGACCACCTCTTACAATTCATTTGCATCAAAGATGTTAGTTCATACTGTGGACAGTATGGACAGTACATACAGTGAGTATGTACAGTGAGTACTCTTGAAGTTCAAGGGAGGGGAATTCTTGAGGATTGGGTAGTGAGCCCGTGGGGATGTATTCTATTTTCCTGCTGTGCCCAGCCTCAATTAACTGAGGAAGTGTTGGGGTAGGAGATGGGACTTTTGCTTAGATTTGAAAAAAGGGTTAAGGATTGAATAATAAACAAATAGGAATGGAGATTATACTTTGAGCAGGTAGACTGATGATAATAAGAAATAACCTGGTGTCTTCTTCATAGCATTTATTATCAGTGAAATGAACGAAGAGTTGATAATCTTGATTTTTCGATTTTTAAATGATTTTTAGGGGTGCCTGGGTGGCTCAGTCGGTTGAGAGTCCAACTCTTGATTTCGGCTCAGGTCACAATCTCACAGTTAGTGGGATCAAGCCCTGCATCAAGCTCTGCACTCTTTGTGCTGACAGCATGGAGCCTGCTTAGGATTCTCTCTCTCCCTGACTCTCTGCACCTCCCCTCCCCTCTCAAAATAAATGAATAGACTTAAAAATAAATAAATAAAAATTTAAATAATGTTTAGAGGAGTTTCAGGGCCACAGCAAAATTGAGCAGAAAGTCCAGAGATTTCTCAGATACCCCCCAAGGCCCCACACATGTGTCCCCTCCCCGTTACCGACATCGTACCCCCTCAGACTGGTACATTTCTTCCAACCGCTGAGCTACTTGACACATCATCATCCAGAGTCCATAGTTTATATCAGGGTTCACTCTTGGGCTTGTACATTCTGTGCGTTTAGACAAACGCTTCCACTGTTATAGTATCATACGAGGAGTGTTTAATATTTGATCTAGTAAGAAACAGTAAGGCCCTGAGTGCAGAGACTAGCTTGTCCTCGGCACGTCCCTAGTGCTTAGCACAGTGCCCGCAAGGGAACAGGGGCTTGAACACTATTTGTTGAAAAGAATGATGATCTGTAAGACTACGAAAGCCACTTAGGGTATGAGAGTGGGTGGTCTTCAGTGCTAAGCTAAGTGCCTGGACATTTATCTTGTCTATAGTTCAGGGGTCCACAGACTATAGCCTGTAGGCCAAATCCACTTGTTATCTCCAGTTGCAGAGTCGAGCAGCAATTAGAGATGGCGAAGTCCATCCCCTATATAGTTTGCCATGATGGTGGCGGAGAACCGCATGGGGAACCTAGTGCTTCCATAAAGGCAGTACTGCACTTCCAGGAGTTGGGAGGTCTGGCACAATGAATCTATCAAAGCCCCAAGTCCACATGCCCTCCCCCACCCCCAGCCCAGGGACTTCCCTGGGCACCCCTGTCTTGGCCAAGAATTCTCATGATCACATTCAGAGAGGCATTCCATTCTCAGGAAAACATCCCGCGTTTTGGGCGCCTGGGTGGCTCAGTTGGTTAAGCCTCTGACTCTTGTTTTTGGCTCAGGTCATGATCTCACGGTTCGTGACTTTGAGTCCTTCATCGGGCTCTGTGCTGACAGCATGGAACCTGCTTGGGATGCTCTCTCTCCTTCTCGCTGCCCCTCCCCAGCTTGTGCTCTGTCTCTCTCTCAAAATAAAGAAATAAACATTAAAAATAACCACAACCACATTGCAAGCTTGGCATAACTCCCTTGGCTACATTTACAATTTTCGGAGAGGTGCCTAGCAAATGACTTCCTCGGGGATTCCCCAGGCTTCGTTCTTGCTCATAATTCTCTTATCTGAAGGTTAACAGTTTATAAAATGGATACTTTGGCCAAGGTTGTATAACAAAGAATTACATTTGCCTCTCGGTCTTGTCTCCTTCTCCTCTTGGTGGTTGAGGAGTATGGCGTTTGGGATTTTGAATCTTCGTGGTTAGGTCCATTTTTGGCTTTTCCTGATTTTTATCAGTGAATGATCATGCAGGTGGCTTCCCAAGGACTTTTCTGGTTATTCGTTAACGCGCTGTTTCAACTCTGAGAATTTTAGGCCATGAGGTTCAAAAGGTGCTCCAAAGAGTAGAGTTTCCAGAGAAAGTAGGTTAGATCCAGAGAAACTGATCTTTACAGGCTGCGGTGTGTGATGTTTTGCATGACTCTCCCTGCCCAGCTGTGCTTGATAGTCTAGAAATATTCCTTATTTATGTTCTTCTTACTTTATTTTCATTATATGGTGTTCTTTAGACATATTAATAACTCTTGGGACTCCAATATTGCCCAGTTTTAACTTCGTTAAGTTTTTATGTTCCAGTGTAATTTAAGATGATTTCAGGGCCTTCAGTGAACAATACGGTCATAAGATTTGGGGTCAAAGGCCCAAGTGTGTGAATGACTCAGTAGGCACAGTGTTTGAGCCTGCGATGTCATGGACAGCATCTACGATCTCATGAAGGTGTGTAAGCCACATGAAAGCTTGCTCTTTGTACTGATGATACAGAGAATTTTCACAGCGGGAGCCTCGTTTTCCCTCATTCCACTCACCTCACTTCACTAGGTCTCTAGACTTTATGTAATAATCTTCCCCAAATATGGGCCTTCTAAAACTGGAATGTTTATTTCGTGAGACTTCTTTGTACGCTTGAGGATTCTGATTTGAGTGGAGATGGGTAGCAGGGTATTTTACCCAGCTGGGAACTAGGATGTAGACGCCCCCCCCCCTCCCCGGAGGGAGGGAAGTCATCTCCTTTTATGTGTCTTCCAGGCTCCCCATCATCCTTCTGACCCCAACCAAGCTGCAAGTGGGGCCACTTTGACTCATCTGCACAGGGCTTGGGGATTCCCTCTGGGAATATAAAGAGAGACACTAATCCCACTGAGTTTTGGGGGTAGAAAGACATTTGGCAGACTGAAGTGGGCCCACAACAAGCCAAGATTGCTGGGGTGGGGTGGGGGGGGCGGACAACCAGCCACCTTTGCCTCTGAAAGTGAACTAACCCTAAGGCAATGGGAGTCTAAGTGGAGGCTAGCAGCAAAAGGGTCCTGCCAGTTCTGGAAAATACCGATCCCACTGATCCCACTCACTCCCATCCTCCGCCATCCTGATACTAGCAGAATGAAATCAATCACAAAGCATAGTTATGTTCGTTTACTTATGGGTTTTTTTGTTTGTGTTTGTTTTTTGTTTTTTTGTGTGTGTGCATATGCTTCAACCAGGTCATTTTTCTTTTCATGTAATATCCTGTATCATTCTGTTTTATGTTTTTTTTTTATTTTTTTATTTATTTCTAGGAGAGAGAGACAGCATGAGCAGGGGAGGGTGGGAGAGAGAGGGGGAGATACAGACTCTGAAATTGGCTCCAGGCTCTGAGCTGGCAGTCAGCACAGAGCCCGACGCAGGGCTCGAACCCACGAACCGCGAGATCATGACCTAAGTGAAAGACGGACGCTTAACCGACTAAGCCACCCAGGCGCCCCACATTCTGTTTTATGTTAACGATGGAAAATGAAGGTGTGTTACTGGGACTTAGAAAAACAAATCTCTATTGGGTCTTGATCCCTCTCCCTGCCACAGAGCTCCTAAAACCCTTGGAATTTCACAAGCGATGAGGGATGAAGGTGTCTTTTGTTATGTTAACGAGGAGACTTTCGACAGTCCCCAGGTCGCCTAAGGATGGGGCCTGGTTGCCAGGGAGAACCAGTGATGAGGTCAGGACTTTCAACCCCTGGCCAATGATGTAATCAGTCATACCCATGTAATGAAGTCTCCTTAATAAACCCAAAAGGATGCAGATTGGAAAATTTCCAGGCTGGTGAACACACGGAGATATGGGGAGAATGGCTTAGACAGAGAGAGCATGGAAGTCCCTCGCCTTTCCCCCATTCCTGCCCCCTGCCTCTCTTCCATCTGGGTGTTCCTTTCATCATAAACTGGTGATCTAGTGAGTTAATGGGTTTCCTGAGTTCTGTGAGCCTTTCTAGCACGTTAATCGAATCCGAGAAGGAAGCGGTGGGAACCTCCGATTTAAGCCAATCAGACCATATTCGGGAAGGCTACCTTGCTGCTCCGTGGAGTGCCTTGCCAGCCACACAGCTGTGGGATGAAAGCACTGTGATTTAGGTGAGTGAATAATATGAGACCTCAGTTTTCACAAATTGATGAGGTCAGGGATGTGTCAGGGGCAGGGGGATTTTGAGTCGGGAAACAGGGAAACAAATGATCAGGCAGAGTTAAGGTTTCCGCACTGCAGGGTGGAGGAAGAGGAGTCAGGATAGGGGGGTGGGGGCTGTGATCCGGGCCCAGTAGGAGTAAGAGCGGATGACAGAGTGTAAGCCCTGCCAGGGGGGTGTTCTGATGGGTACTGACTATGGATGGAACTCATAATTCCACGGAGTGAAAAAATAACCATTAAGTGAAGTGTCTGTTTTCAAGCGACTAGCGCATTCTGCATCCCTGGGACAGTAGAGCACTGATGTTTGAAAATAGTGACACGTCCATAAGATAAAGTCCCATGAGCATGGCCCAGTGTCTATGTGACTTCCTCACTGTATCTTTAACATAAAACAGAATGATGTCGTTGATTCCATGAAAATACAAAGCATAGCTGGGTCAGAGTGTGCAGCAGTCTGTTCAGATGTACGACAAAAAACAATTTAATTTCCTTATATTTGTAACAGATCTTGTTTTTCTGGTCACTTTTCTTCTTCAGTGGCCAGAAAAGAAGACTTCCTTTTTTTTCTGATTTTATTTTTTTGC
Organism: Crocuta crocuta; assembly: GCF_008692635.1. NCBI lineage: Eukaryota > Metazoa > Chordata > Mammalia > Carnivora > Hyaenidae > Crocuta > Crocuta crocuta. The sequence continues at coordinate 6,245,363 of NW_027533258.1, read as the reverse complement.
TTCCCTTTGCCTCTTGCCTTCATTAGCCTCCCACAACGAAGTAATCTATATTAACAAATTAATGCATATATTTCATATTTTTCTATATACACAGAATTCAAAACCGATTACATATGTGTGTATACACACACACACACACACACAACAAACACACATATATATTAGGGGGTTGGATTTTTAAAAAATTGGTATGCTAATACACACACTTGTCTCCATCTTGATTTTCTTTCTTTTTATTTTTTTTTAAATTTTTAAATGTTTATTTCTGAGAGAGAGAAAGAGACAGCAAGCAGGTGAGGGGCAGAGAGAGAGGGAGATACAGAATCCAAAGCAGGTTCCAGGCTCTGAGCTGTCAGCACAGAGCCTGATGCAGGGCTCGAACTCATGCACTGCAAGATCATGACCTGAGCCCAAGTTGGACGCTTAACCAAATGAGTCACTCAGGCGCCCCAGGCATTTTGATTTTCTTTCACTCAGTTATGCCTTATGGAACTCCCTCCAAGTCAAAGGGATCACTCTAGTTTATTGTTTTCATTGGTTGTGTAAATATTCTACCGTGTAGATGTAATACGGTATATACATTCTTCTACTGAGCAGCATTCACTTTGTTTCTAGAATTTTCCCTCAAACATGGTTACAGTAAACATACTGTGTGCATCGTCTTATACACTAATGAATCACAGTCATTTCCTGGTTGGGATGGGGGAAGGGGTAGGGACAGACATTGATTCTGATGAAACTATGAATATCACTTAATTTGGTTGAACGAAGCTGATAAAATAACCCAGAATTTAGGATTTCCCCATTCCTTTTTTTAAAATTAAAGTTTGTTCATTTGGAGGGAAAGAGAAAAAGCATAACTGGGTGAGGGGCAGAGAGAAGAAGAGACAGAATCCCAAGCGTGCTCCGTGCCGTAAGCACAGAGCCCAATGCAGAGCTTGAACCCACGAACTGTGAGATCGTGACCTGAGCTGAGATGAAGATTGGACACTTAACTGACTGAGCCACCCAGGTGCCCCTAGGGTTCCCCATCAATCCATTTTCACTGGCTGAGTGATACTCATGATTAAGAAACTGCTATTTCCTTTCTTCCTTTCTTCTTTCGCCAATGTATCCATCTGCTCACCCATTTATCCATCCATCATCCCTCCACCATCCAAGCATTAGTTTAACATGTACTATGTACCTAACACCATTTTAGGAAGAATAGGCCATGGAAAAGATACAAATGTGAAAGGGGCTATACTATGGGGTAGGATATACAATATGTGTTAAGAGTTGCCGTTTGGGGCACCTGGGTGGCTCCGTCGGTTGAGCAGCCGACTTTGGCTCAGGTCATGATCTCACAGTTTAGTGAGTTCGAGCCCCACATCAGGCTCTGTGCTGATAGCCTGGAGCCTGCTTCTCATTCTGTGTCTCCCTCTCTCTCTGTTCCACCTCTGCTTGTACTCTGTCTCTCAAAAATGAATAAACATTAAAAAAAAGAAAAAAGAGTTGCTGTTCAACAGTAGCAGCTGAGAAAGGACAGGACTGAGGTCCAGGATCCTAACCAGGGTCCTTGCTCTGTTCTTGCTTGCTTCCTGTGCATTCTGGAACTGTGAGGTCCATCCACATCTCCAGATGTCAGTTTTCTCATGTGCAAAATGGCAGGGTGGAAGTGGATTATAACTGAAACATCAGACGCCTGCAGGCGAATGCCAGCCCATAGCCATCTTGTCTGGTTCTTCCCATTAAAACAAAACAAAATAGAAAAACAAAAAACTCAACATGTAAAATCCAGTACATCTCCCCCCAAAATACAAAATGTTGGCTTCTCTCCAAAAACAATGGGAAGGTATGTTAACGCTCCGTNCTGTTTCAGATTCTGTGTCTCCTTCTCTCTCTGCCCCTTCCCCGCTTATGTTCTGTCTCTCTCTCAAACTAAAAAACATAATAATTTTTAAAAAATTTTAAAAAGCTTGGCTAATGCAGGATGGTGGTTGCCCAAATCAGAATAGAAACTCACTATGGTTCAGCCCAGTCTCCCTCGTTCCCCAGTGTCACCTTCCCAACTGAGCTGTCAGTACCCAATTATTGTGCCAGCATATTTGATTTTTTTTTTTTTTGCTTTTGGTGGAGAAATACACTGCTTGCGTCTGCGTTACAACTGGGAATGTCAAAGATGGCCTGAGAGGGCTGCCTGTTTCTAGAAAACGGCGGGGATTATACACAGCCAGAGGGTCTTGGGTGTTTCCTGCACAAACAGAAGCTGTCAGCTGAGAAGCCTACCTGAGTTCCGCACTTCCAGGCTGCTGTGGGGTAGCCACCCACCCCCTCCTCTCCACCTACGTGACCCCTGTCACTCTCTGTTAGGCACAGCAACATCAAGTTGATCCAGAGGAGAACAAGATAGGAGCCGGCTCTAAGGAAGGGGGGGAAAAAGCAGAGAGAGAGAGAGAGGGAGCAGGCGCTGCTATTCAGAGAAACTTCTTTGCTCCAGCAAAGGCAGTGTCCTGGAAGGCTCACGGTCTCTGATTTCTATATGGTTTTTGGCACATCGTTTTAATCAAAAGACGAAAAGGAAACAGTGCAAAGCCTTCGAACCCCAAACGCAACGAGCTGGCAAAGATGCTGTTAAGTCATTCCTAGAATATGCCAGGCTCAGAATAACAACATCTGTTCTTGCCGGGCAGTTAGCAGAGGATTAAAAACAACAAAGAACCGTTAGATTTGAATGTGAGTTGATTTACTCACCTTCGAGGACATGGAGCTTCTAACAGACGGCGTGGTCGTTACCGTCAGTGGGGCTGTGCTCTGTTGCAGGCTGCACGGGGCTGGGCGCGGTGGTGGGTGATTTGGAGAGAAATGCATTCAAGAGTGCCATGGGCTTTCTTGGCAGGAAGTCATCGAACCCTGAAAGATACCCTCTGCTTTACACAGGAGAGGGTTCTGAACACCTTAAGGTCTCACTGAATTTCCTTTGGGCATCAGCATAGCAGACAGGTCTAAAGCCACCCCCTTTCCTGATGCTCCTTTTGTACTTCTGAGTCCACAGAGAGAGGGAGCCTCGATTGGAATAGAATCATTAACACCTAATTTCCCTCAAACCCTAGGGCAGGCTCTTTTTGCTTCTAAGAAATCTAGGCTTGCAGAAATGGCATGTAAGTATGAGATCTTTCCGTGACCAGGTCCCCAACCCACGCTCCCCTGCCCCATAGCTTACACTTTCTAGATCTGAATCCAGGGCGTGTCAATTTCTGGACCAGTCTATATCATGGCCATCACCGTCTCCGCGAATCTTGTAGTATATTTCATTCATGGGCCCTCCCCCCTCACCTGTATGGCCCCTGCACATTCTTCAAGGATGACTCAAGGATCACCTCTCCCAGGAGCCTTGTCCCACTCAAGCTCAGGTGGAGTGTCCGTCCTACGTCCTTCTACTTGCTGGGTGTTTAGATCTGCCAAATGCACTTAATACACTGCAGTGTAGATGGGAAATTCTGGCACCATCTCACTGTGGTAGATGCTACTTAGCGTTTAATTGAATGCATGCAGTCATTTCTTTGGGATTTCTTCCTATGTTTTCCTTTCTCATATTTGTCTCATGGGGCATACAATGAAGAACGAGTCTTATCTCCATCCTCAGTGGATGGAGGAGAAAAGCATGTCCCCCAGTCATCACGCTGTGGCAGGCATTCTATCGCCAGAGGCAGTTGGAGACAAAACATGTTGAAAATAAACTCATTTACCTGGTTGGTCCTGAAGCTTTGCCAGCTTCTTCTGCGTTGATGGTATTTCCCTTCCATTTCTCCAGCTTCCGGTAAAATGGGAGACCTTTAAACTCTCGGAGTCTGCATTTCTTTTTTTTTTTAAATTCCTTTTATTTTTTGAAAATTCTATTTGAGAGAGACAGAGACAATGCCAAGGGGGGAAGGGCAGAGAGAAAGGGAGAGAGAGCATCCCAAGCAGGCTCTGCGAAACCATGAGATCCTGACCTGAACCGAAACCAAGAGTTGGACGCTTAACCGCTGAGCCACCCACGTGCACCCCTCCCCCCCCCAATTTCTGAATCACCCTTTCAACTGTCCTCAGTCTCTCATATCTGAGATACTGGAGATTTATGCACATTTTTCTACTTAGGGTGGAAAAATGTGTTTCTTCTGTAGGTGATGTGGTCAAGGATCTAAATCCAAGCTATTCAGTTTTACACGCAAAATGCCTTTCTCATCTTGAACAGTGTGAAGCAAGTCTAGATTTGAATCATGGCTCTAGTTCCAGCTGATTAGGTGACCTTGGGGGATGTTACTTACTCTCCATGCCTCAGTTTCCTCATTTGTAAAACAGAGGTAAACCTACACAGTTCACAGTTCAAGGCTGTTGTAGTTATTAGATAAGATAGAGCATATGGGGTGCATAATACTTACCATGTGGGGAGCACTTAATAGATGATAGCTTTTTAATGACTATTTTGTCCCTTCATCCAGCCATTCCATCTCAACAGTGGCTTCATTATTCGGATTATCGTACTAAAATACTTTAGCATGAGTACTGTGATCTGTCAGAGCAAATTATTACTATTCAACCACCCTCAGGGTGGCTAATTAGCCAGTGAAGTCTTCGAATCAGAATCAATAGGAGGTTTGTCTATATGATATAAAGCATGATTGGATGTCATTTTATTATTTTTTAGTTATTTATTTTTAAAAGTTTATTTATTTTGATGGGGCACCTGGGTGGCTCAGTCAGTTAAGCGGCCAGCTTCAGCTCAGGTCATGATCTTGCGGTTCATGAGTTCGAGCCCTGCGTCGGGCTCTGTGCTGACAGCTTGGAGCCTGGAGCCTGCTTCGGATTCAGTGTCTCCCTCTCTCTCTGCCCCTCCCCTGCTTGCACTCTGTCTCTCTGTCTCTCAAAAATAAACTTTTAAAAAAATGTTTATTTATTTTTGAGACAGAGACAGCACAAATTGGGGTGGGGCAGAGAAAGAGAGGGAGAGAGAGAATCCCAAGCAGGCTCCACACTGTCAGTGCAGAGCCCGATGCAGGGCTCAAACTCACGAACTGTGAGATCATGATCTGAGATAAAGAGTCAGATGCTTAATGGACTGACCCACCCAGGTGCCCCTGGACACCATTTTAGATTGTTGAAATTAGTAGCATTTCAGCTACATGATTAATGAGAAGGGGCGTAACAGTCTGCCAATCTCGCACGAGCAAGGTAGAAGGAACCAACCAGCCACGAAGTCTGTGCCTGCTGGGTAGCACTTAAAGCCTGTGCTCAAAGGGGGGCTCACTGCCTCCTCTGTCTGCAGGACCCATCAGGAGCAGGTTTCTGGAATTCTCAGACTCAATTAGAACTGGTAGGGGGTGGTAGGGAATGGGAAGTTCATCTCCCCTATCTCCGCTCACCAGACTTTATAACAGGGATCTGACTTCTCCTGGATGCCAGACCAGCTTAGGATGCTCTCGTCTACCAGTATCTCCCGTACCTTGCCCTGTGTGCATTGTACAAAGCTATTCCCTGTTGACACGACACTCCTCCTTTCCACCGACCTCCCCTACCCCAAGCAAGGCTTCCTCAAGCAACCTGTCCTGCAAGTCAACATCGTGAACATTGACTATATCCAGCTCTTATTTTTGTAACGGTGCTGTTTCCCTTGGTGGCTGGCCATTGGTCGGGGGGCAAGAGTGTGGGAGAAAGAGAGGCACAAAGATTAATAGTTGAGGGTATTCTCTTCCTAAGCACATCGGCCCATGGAATTTTCATAACCACACAACAGGGATGGGGCATTATTGGGCATCATCCACTTTTCAGAGCTGGGGATGCTGCAGTTCAGAGAAGCCGATGTCCTGCCAGATAGAACAGCACCAACAACCACTTGTACCCCAAATGTCCCCAATACAGATTGCACGTTAGCCCCCCAGCCCTCTGGGGACTGCAGAGCAAGTGTGGCCCTCCATCTGCTCTCTGAACCCCATACTCCTCTACTCTACCTCCCTGACGTAATGAAGCATTGCAGATTAGAAATTTTCACTAGGGGCTAGGATCTGCTGATACCCCAGGGCACATGTGTGCCATAAAGAATAGGAAAACAATAAATATTAAAAAAGGAACACCTGATGCTGTAAGTCACCCAAAAGACCAAGGTATCTAGCCAAAGGCTACTTTATTTCAAGTGGATCCTAGCGAGCTAGTGTCATGGGTGCCGTAAGACTCCAGGAGTTGAGATTTCTCTGACACTCTTTAGGTCCAGCTTGTTCTTCTAGTTTCTACTGAAAACTCTCCATGTCCAGATATTCCCTTTCTCTCTCTCTCTCCCCCCTTATGTTTCCAAAGCCTGTGGCTGATGTAGCATCAGCCTTTGGGAGCTAACGAGTTGGGAATTTTATTTTCCGAAGGTCTAGTATTTTTGATCTTCCTCACAGATTCTTCTAGGGCTCTTAATACAATGTCTTAAAATAGCCTCCAGGATTCCTGGGGGTGATTAACTTACAGTGTGATGGTTCATTTACCCTGCAGCCCCCATGCCTGCATTTTTTTCCCAAAGTTCTATTTTCAAACGTTAAATAACTATGTGATGAGCATCTTTCCTATAGTATCCTATTCCACGGAGAGGCTGTAGACATGTCTGTCTTTTGGGCAAGTGGGTGGGGTCATTGAATTTAAAATGAGAAAATGAATTTGATGCCTTTTTTGTGATACAAAAATAAATAACAAAATTTACCATTTTTTACCATTCTTAAGGGTATATAGTTCAGTGGCATTAAATTCACTTACACTGGTGTGCGATCATCACTACCCTCTTTCTCCAGTGTTTGTTTCAAAATGGCCCGGCTCCTCTGGACAGTTATGTGGCAGAATTGGGGACAATGTTTGTCTCTGTGAGTTCAGGGTGCTATAGCAGAATACCGCAGACTGGGTGGATTAAACAACAGAAATCTGTTTCTCAGACTTCTGGAGGCTGAGAAGTACAAGATCAAGGTGCTGGCAAGGTAGGTTCCATTCTGAAAATTCTCTTGGCCGGTCAGCACCTGCCGCCTTGCGGTGTGATCACGTGACCTCTTCTGTGTCGGTGAAATAGAGCAAGCTCTCTGGGGTCTCTTCTTCTTTTTTAAAATGTGTATCTCTTTTTGAGAGAGAGAGAGAGAGAGCGCGTGAGCACAAGTGAGAGCACGAGCAGGGGCCTCCGGGCTCTGAGCTGTCAGCACAGATCCCAATGCAGGGCTTGAACCCACAAACCTGGAGATCATGACCTGAACCAAAGTTGGATGCTCAACTGACTGAGCCACCCAGGCACCCCTGGGGTCTCTTCTTATAAGGGCACTGCTCCCATCGTGTGGGACCCACCCTCATGACCTCACCTAAGCCCAGCTACCTCCCCCAAAGCGCCATCTCCAAATGCTATCACTATTCACTTTATGAATTTGGGGGGAGGCACAAACATTCAGCCCATAACAGTGATTTACCTGATGATTATAAAGGACTCACTAGAAACAGCTGGGACTGATAGAGTCCTAATGACATTGCTAAATTCCCAGAGCTAGGGAAGGGAGTGGTCTATGGGGAAGAAGATAAACCAGCAGGTTCTGGAAATAGTTGAGCCCAGGCAGCCTCTCAGTCTACTCTGGTCATTTTGAGACACAGGGGAAAAGTAAAGAGGCCAGGACATTGAGAGTTTTGCTTTAGCCCCGTGGTGATGATGAAGTGGCCATGTGCAGGCTACCATTGCACTTCATCTCAAAATACTGAAAATACATCGACTCAAGGAACATCAGAGACCCAACCCAAAACACATGGCTAGGAGTTGAACTGGGATTTTGCAAGCATGGATTTAAGAAGAAACACAGAGCACTTTTTATACTTGTAGACTTACATTCTCTTTACAGTTTTAAAACTCGCTATAACTTAGTATAGTAGTATCCTTGGATTTAACACTAGTTGGGGCATATATACCCAGTCATTTTGATTCCTTTATATTTTTGGTAACAAGTTTCATGCATTATTTTATATTTAATACATGTGCATGGCAAATAAATCTGAAGATATAAAAGGATATATAGCAGAATATGTCCCCTTCCCACTCTGATTTCCCAGACACCCAGAGACTAGCTTCTGTGTGTGTGTGTGTGTAGTTTTTTTTTTTACACAAACAGCGATGTACTAGGCATATGCATCTACATCTTGTTTTCCTTGCTATATCTTTTGTATCAATACATATAGTGCTGCTTCACTTTCTAAATGTTTTGTTAAATTTATTTTTGAGAGAGAGAGANTTTTTTTTTACACAAACAGCGATGTACTAGGCATATGCATCTACATCTTGCTTGTTTTCCTTGCTATATCTTTTGTATCAATACATATAGTGCTGCTTCACTTTCTAAATGTTTTGTTAAATTTATTTTTGAGAGAGAGAGAGATTGTGCTCAATCTGTCTCTCTCTCAGAGAGAGAGAAAGAGAGAGCAAGCAAGGGAGGTGCAGAGAGAGAGGGAGACACAGAATCTGAAGCAGACTCCAGGCTCTGAGCTGGCAGCACAAAGCCTGATGCAGGGCTCGAACTCACAAACTGTGAGATCATGGCCTGAGCCCAAGTTGGACGCTCAAACGACTGAGCCACCCAGGCGCCCCACTGTCTTCACTGCTATTAACATCTGTGATCTTCAGATCCAGTTTTAGTGACTTTTAGACCTGAGGGTCAGGTGTTAGGACTTAATCTCTAGTGAAAAAGATGCTGTTGATACCTCACATCCCATATTAGTTTTCTGTGCTATGTGATAAATCACTACAAACTTAGTGACTTAAAGCAACAAGTCCTATTACATCACAGACCTCTGTGATTCAGCAGTTCAGACTTTGATCCCTGTTTAGGTCTAACAAGGCCACAGTCACCGTGTCAGCTGGTGGAAACTCACCTTCCAGACACTTTACAAATTTGCTTCTGCTTCTTCAAAGTCAGCCAGGGGGATCTCTGTGCCTTCAGGATGGTGCAGTCACTCTTTTAAGAAATTTCCACCTTCCTGGGGGTGCCTGGGTGGCTTAGTCAGTCAAGCGTCCAACTCTTGATTTCAGCTCAGGTCGTGATCTCAGTTTCATGAGGTCTGGCTCTGTGCTACTGGAGCGGACCCTGCTTGGAATTCTCGCTCTCTCTCTCTCTCTCTCTCTCTGCCCCTCCCCCTGCTTGTGCTCAATCTGTCTCTCTCAAAATAAAGAAAGGAACTTTAAAAAAAAATGGTCACCTTACTAAGTCAGACCCACCCAAGATAATGTCCACTTTGACTAAATCAAAACCAACTAATCTGGGACTTCAATTATATCTGAATTATAACCCCCTCGTCATCTTTTTTTGTAAAATGTAACCAAACCTCAACACGAGGGTGGCTTCCCATCCCCTTTGCAGTGTGTGTTCGTTGGAATCCTCTCCGGTTCCACCAGCACTCAAGGGGAGGGACAGAGTCCCCTTCTGGTGTGCCCAGTGCGTAGCCCCTCAGCCTCCCTCTGTGTTTACCTGGGGCACAGGTGTGCCTGTCTGCAGCTCCCCATTTGGGATGCTGGCCACAACTTTTCCCTTCTCTGCCTAAAGGTATTTCTCCATTAGTGGCCTAGGGCATGTAGAACAGCTGGGAATCCAAGGGACAAGGTTCTCTGGCGCCTCCTGCAAGTGATAAGGGGCAGGAACCAGTGGATAAACACCCCAGCTTACTCTTCCCTGCCTGGGAAAAGTCAGAAGTACATTCTTCATGATTTCTTAGAGGGTCCTCCGCAAATCTGATACCTCCTATTTCCCTCATTTCACACGCTAATTTTGTCCCACTTTCCCCTCTATCTCCCATTTGTCCTGCCTCCCAAATAAACTGTGTGCATCAAAGTCTTCCTTTCAGATTCTGCTTTTGGGGAAACTCAGACAAAAACACGTGGTTTGGTGGTATTTTTATTGCGTTAAGTTTTGTGTCATTGCATTGAGGTCTGAGGGCCTAAGTACGATTTCAGTACATTTGGGATTTCCATGAGGATTTCCATGTGGGCTATTTTGTGGTCAGCTTTTGCGAATCTATCCAAACATCTATTTTGTTTCCACCTGATGGAATTGGATATTTGGCAATTAGTCTGTCTTAGCTTTCTGTTGTTACTGTTATGTTATCCATATCCTTAGTAATTTTTTGTCCACTTAATATGTCCTTCACTGAAGGAGGTAAATTAAAATCTTTTACTAAATGCATTTTTCCTTTTATTCTGAGAGAACTCCTGTGGGGATGGGGAGCTTGCTTCTCTTTTAAAATCTTTTCTTGCCTTTTTGTTTTCTGTTCTTGCTTTAAAAAAATTTTTTGCATGTGTTCGTGAGCGTGTGCTTTCCGTCTGATCATTTTAATCCATTTCTGTGTTGTTTTTCCACCTTGTGTATGGCTTGTGTTTAGAGCCATACTTTTACATTACACATTTAATTCTTTTTTTAGAGAGGAGCTTTTGACTCCTGTTGAGGACAGCGATCATACACTGCCACCCACCCTGTCCTCCGACCCCCGCCCCAGCACAGGCGACTACATACGAATTCACCCTTATCTGCAGATTCGCTATCCGCACTTTCCCTTCCTTAGGTTCAGGTCACTGCCAACCGGAAGCTGAGGCTCCTCCTTCTGACGAATCTGCAGCTGGTCAATAAGGGCCTAACGCTCCGTCGGTGACGCATTCTCGTGACGTCATCTCATCCCTGAGAGGAGACGTCACCCTGCGCCGTCACCAGAGGAAGGTGAGTACAGTCCAATGAGATGTTATGAGAGAGAGGCCACCTTCGCACAACTCTTTACAGTTAGTTCTACGTGTTATATATATTTTTTAAAGTTTATTTATTTGAGAGAGAGGAGACAGCGCCTGTGGGCATGCGCACGTGGGAGGCGGAGGGGAGAGAAAGAGAAAGAATCCCAAGCAGGCCTCACGCTGTCAGCGCTGAGCCCCGCATCAGGGGGTGGGGGAGGGGGGGCGGTCTCGCGAGATCATGACTGGAGCCGAGATCCAGAGCCCGTGGCTTCACGGGACTGAGTCCCCCAGGCGCCGCAGTGTTCTGTTTCATTATTGCTGTGGGTAATCTCTTCCTGTGCCTGATGTGTAAGTTCAAGTTCATCCCAGGTATGTCTGTATAGGAAAACACGTAGTATGTGTTGGGTTCGGTGTTCTCTGCGGTTTCTGGCGTCCCCTGGGGGGTTTGGAGCGTATTCCCCATGGGTCGGTGGGAACTGCTGTACTATTTTTCTTTTTCTTTTTCTTTTTTATTATAAATAGTTCATTGTCAACTTGGTTTCCATACAACACCCAGTGCTCATCCCCACAAGTGCTCTCCTCTATGCCCATCTCCCCCCTCCCCCCACATCCATCAGCCCTCTGTTTGTTCTCATCATTCAAGAGTCTTCCATGGTTTGCCTCCCTGCCTCTCCCCCATTTCCCCCCTTCTTCTCCCCCTTGGTCCTCCGTTGAGTTCCTCCTAATCCTCCTATACGTGCAATCATGCTGTATTATTTTTCTTAGTTCTTCCAGTAGTTAACTATATAATTTAAATAGAATTTTTATTGCTTAAAATTTTGTTTTTTTATTTTAATTGCAGTCAGTTCGCAGACAAGTGTTGTTATTAGTTTCAGGTGTATTATACAGTGATTCATCCCTTGCATGCATCAGCTGGTGCTCATCTAAACATCTAAACCTCCTATACCTTCATTGTTTCTATCAGCTGTAAATGGCCGAGCTCCTTGTCGGCTCCTCTAGCACAGTATTAGGCGTTTATGAAGCAAATGCTGGTTGGTAACTTTTATTTCTTTTTCTCAGCTAAAATTCACACTGGTGGCCTTGTCTGGTTCTTTTCTCGATTATAATACGATATCATGGTTTTTTTTTCCCATTGAATGTATTTGTTACATACTGTTTTCCTAGTTCCTTATTATCACTTCTTAATTTTTGGTAATACTTGCCATACAGAAGGTTAAACATTTTCATAATGCAGTCATACTTACTAATTTCTTCTGAGGTTTCTTTTAATTTTATGCTCTGCCATCCTGTGCCTTGCGATCAGATGACTACTCTATTTTTTCTGGTTGTGTGAAGGCTTCCATATGACTATGACGCTTTCAGAAATTATTGAAGATCGTTCTTTGCCTTTAGAACTCTAATTTTTTTTACTGTGTTCTGTTATTTGAAACATGATTCCCTGGTGAGAGCTCTGATGGGAATATGGAGTAGTAGATCTTTGAAATCCATTTCACATTTTGCAAAATATCTGTGACTAATAAACAGAACCATGTGACATTATATAGAACATCAAACTGGCTTCATGTGGTAAAATTTTAGAATCTCCCGGTGAAAGCTTAAAACATCTCCAGGTGAAAGTTCTCCTGGACGGTAACCCCAAAATGATTTTCACCGTTTGCTGTGAGAGGCAATGAAAAGAAACCGGGGTCCAAATTTAACTCAGCAACCCTTACAGATGGTTTTAAGCTAATTAAATATTTTTCTTGAAAACTGAAGGAAAGCTTAAGAAGGTAATTAGTAATTAATGCTCATCGCTTTCCCTATGATGGCTTTAATCAGCATTAGGTTTTAGTTATAACATGTATGAGATAGGACTCAAGTGAACCAAATAGTTTAACCTAAGGAGCGTTGTTCGGATTAGTCCTGCCACTCATTGTCATGAAATTGCCAAAGGTTAAAACATCTCCCAACGTTTTCTTATAAAGTTGCTTTAAGGGCTGTGCCCTCAGTATACTTTGAGGGAGAATATACATTCTGGCAGCAGCGTAAAGAAATGTGGACTGAAGTTTGGGGAATATGTTGGTTGGATCTGCCTGATGAATAGAGAGGGGTTTTTTTTCTTCAGTGTTTTTTATTTTATTTTTGAGAGAGAGAGACTGTGTGAGCAGGGGGAGGGGCAGAGAGAGAGAGAGGTAGACACAGAGTCTGATTAACCGATTGAGCCACCCAGGCGCCCCATGGGAGACACGATCTGAAGCAGGCTCCAGGCTCTGAGCTGTCAGCACAGAGCCTGATGCAGGGCTCGAACCCACGAACCTTGAGATCATGACCTGAGCTGAAGTGGGATGCTTAACTGACTGAACCACCCAGGCGCTCCTGAATTAAAAACTGTTTTATCACTTACAATATTGCATTTAGCCTAAAATAATCTGAAAATCCACTAACGGTGGATTGAGTTTTAACAGATTGATTTTTTTTTTTAAATCACATATTAAGAAGTTTCAGGCTTTCACTTGCTCCATGATGTCAGAACTGGCATCGGCTGTGACTTTCTCGGTCCTTCTCTCAGTGATGGCTGCCCCAGGGTCACAGGGCAGCTGGTGTGTCTTCAGGCATCACTTCTGTGTTCAAGGCTGGAAGAAAACACACAAGGCAGGAGCTGTGCCTGTGTGTCCCTCATTTATCAGGAAAGCCAGTGCTTGCTCTGGTGTCTCTGGTTGGAACTTGGTCACTCTGCTATCCCATCTGCAAGAGTTCTGGGAAAGCAGGGGTGGAGGGGTGGCGTGTCCCATCTGAATCAGACCAGTCACGATCCACAGCCTGGATAGCAACACATTACCTTCCCAAACCAGGGGTTCTGATGGCAGGGGTGAAATGTGAATGGGGCGGACCACCAGCTGTGTCTGCCGGGCCTGTGAATGGTGCTGGGCTGGCTACAAAGTAAACAGCGGCAGCCTCTGTAGAATATTTGAAGAATGTACCGATTTGGTCCTATGTGTTTTGGAACATTGTTACAAAATAATAGTAGTGCCTTTATTCTATACTTTCCAATTGTCCAATTAGTATTTTGGTCTTGTCTTTCTGATTAGATTGCCTTTTTCCTCACAATAAGGATGATCTATGCCACCATGTCCTTAGGATTTCATGTATTTCGTGGACCCCCAGGACATGCCTATTTAATGATACAATTGCCATCAGACGAGTTCTGCATTTATTAAGTCCCTCCAGGATACAGTGTACTGTGCTCAGGATCTTACACATGTGTGGATACCTATTCATACGGCATGATTGCTAGGGTCATCATCCCGAATTCTAGGATGTGCCAGGATCTTCTTAGCAATAGATTTTGGCTAAGATGGTCTTGGAGGCGCCTGGGTGGCTCTGTCAGTTGAGCGTCTGACTCAGTTTGGGCTCAGGTCATGATCCCAGATTTGTGAGATGGATTGGAGCCTGCTTAGGGTTTTCTCTCTCTCTCACTCTCTCTCTCTCTCTCTCTCCCCCCCTCCCTCTCTCTCCCTCTCTGCCCCTCTCCCCTGCTCACATGCTCTTTCTCTCTCTAAAATTAAAAAAAAAAATCAAATGAAAGGGTCTCTGGGTCAATCATAAACCTTTGCAATTACAGAAACCCCAGAGAGATACTCTGACCAAATAGATTGATTCAGGAATGCAGAGTTTCGTAGTTAGAGCCTTTCCACTGCATCAGAATAAGGTGATGTTCAGTGTTCATGTCCTTGGCATATATTTGCATGGTGTTGTGCCTCAGAGTGTGAGTAACCCAGGGAGTGAAGCAGATATGTGTACAGACGCGTATATTCTTACAGTCAGAAAAATGAAGTTCAAGGTTGGGTAGCATGAGCGTGTGCGGGGAGAAGTTCCTGAGTTGGATTAATTACTGAGCAAAGAAAGTAGGTGAATTGATAGTTGACTCAGAGCATGATTTACTTGTACCAGAGGCTCTCCCTTGGCAACAGTGAGGGACAGAAGAACAGAAGAGGCAGAAGGACCCTGGGCTACACACATCCGGAAAACAGGCAACCCATTCAGGATTCTTTTCTTGCCAATGATAGATAATCCAGCCTACTTTAGTGAAAAATCGAATTCGCTGACTCACATAACCAGAAAGGCTGGGGTTCAGCTTGAAGCAGGGATGCCGATGTTGCCGACAGAATCAGATTCTCTTCATCTCTAACTTGGTTCTGTTTTCCTTGCGGTCTTCATTGCCCTTTCGTGGGCACAAGAGAGTTGGTTGTCTTAGACCCTATTGCCATATTGAGCTTCATGTTAGGGAGGAGGACATCTGGGTGTGACCATCAGTACACAGTCCTGTGCTGTGCAGGGGCCGGCATGTCCCCAAGTGTAGCGGTATCAGCGGGGAACTTGCAAGGAAGGAAATTCTTGGGTCCCCACCCCAGACCCCCCAAATCAGACAATCCAGGGACGGGGTCCTATATGTACTTTCTCCAACCCTCTGGGAATTTCTGGTGCAGATGAAAGTTTGAGAACCATTTGGCTTAGAGAATCTGTCTCCCAGCTCGAGAAGGAGGCCTCGTCTGAGAATATATTTTCGTAGCAATAATGGCAGTTGAGCCAAAGGTCAAGTTAGATGAACTTCTAGAATCTAGCAAATGCCAGAAGAAGAGAGAGAAGGAAAATAACTGTAGGAGAGGTTGCTGTGCGCGGTCTGAACATGGCTATTTTGACCCCAAAAATATGCAAATGCATTTTTGTTGCCTTAACACACTCTCTGCAGTCCTGTAATAATGCATTGTAAACAGACCATATTAAAACAAACAGTTCTCTCTGGATCTTTTTTTTTCTTTCGATATTTTCTCTAAATAGTTATTTGGTAATACACATTTTTCTGTTTTGTAGAGTCCCTAAATAGCAGAGGGCTCCGTTCGGAGGAGCCAGCTCATGCCTCCCACTGCCAGAATGTTCCTGGAGCTTTCGTTTTACTAAATAAAGAGCTGGAGCCAGTGTCAACCCTAGGTTGGTACTGGACCCTTGATCCACTAGGAAAAATGAGGATCTAACAGCTCCCTTCCCCTCCAAGAACCAGGGTTCCGGGCTCAGACCAAACAGCACCGAAGGGGAGTTACATCCTCTGGGGTTTTTTTGTTTTTGTTTTTTTCCTGTGTCTTTCCTTCTGCGTTTAGCTTCAGGATGCCCTTACTGATGCACTCCTGTCACCAGCTGGGACCCGCACTTCTAAAATCGGGACGTCGCATTCGTTCTTGCCACCCACCCAACAAAAGGCTCTGACGTAAAAAGCTGGTCAGTGTAACACTTAACCTGGAAAAGCGAGCACTGGAAAAAGAGACTCTCAACTTTCTGATACCGTCTGTGATGCTTGAAGTCAGAGTGAGAGCACCCGCTTTGACGATCTGTTCTAAAGAGGCATCCATTATGGAAGCTTCCACCGTGTCCCTCTTGACGTCCCAGCTTTCTCTGTCTCGGAAGAGGGACCACAGACTCCCTTACGGCCCCATGGCTTTTGCTTTCTATGCCTCGTGGATCCATGGTCTTGGAGATAAAAGGGACTTGGGCAGTTGATCATCTGTTCATTGGTTTCCTCTAAAGCAGACTGTGTGTCAGTGACCCGTGACGCCTCCTGGAGGTGGACAGGGAGGCCCTCCCTCGTGCATGGCTTGGAGGGCCCGTGTCACCCACTCTTACCTCTGCTGCCTCTCAGGCCACATTCTGTGCCGTTGGAACCATCCCAGCCCCTCTGCTCCTGCCAGCCAGCGGCGTCCCGAGACAGGCGGCTCAGTGTTTAGCACGCGGGCTCAGGGGACGGACCACAGGTACTCAGATCTCCACCAGGTTGCCTGCTGGGCTGTGCAGTTTGGGCAGGTAACCTAACCTCTCTGGTCTCTGTTGTCAAGTGAGGATCCCAGGAGCACCAGGGGCTGTGGTGAGCACGAAAGGAATCAGCGGACGTAGACTGCTCAGTCCCGACTGCCACGGGCTGAGCGCTCAGGACAGGCAGGAGCTGCTGTCTCCACCGCGGCAGCGGTGCTTCTCGCACTTTGCGTCACATCGCGAGTTCGAAATACGACTCCCGTTCCCCTGTGGGATGGAAAGGTCATCTCAAGGGCAGGGGCCGTATCTGCTCATCCTTTAGTGTCCTCCTCTGGTAGCCGAGCCTCACTGTGGTGTCTGGAGCTGAAGACACACTCAAGAAATGTGTTTTGAGTTAAATGGAAGCGACCTCGCCCCCCACCCCGAGCATATTTGGCAAACTCCAGAAAATATAGGCCTCCCTTCTCATTTCTTTCACCTGAAAGTCAGGTTCTCCAACTTAATTCGCCGCTAGATCCCTGCTAGGATTCTAATTCTCCACATTCCTTTCGCAAAATAATCCTTTTCACCACCAAAGCTGCCCGCGGCTCCCAAGCCTCCTCCCCTTCTTCCCCGGGCTTCTTGGGCCCCCCCAGCCAAGGCTGCCCGTAGGAATCCCGTCCTGTTAAAAAGTTAAAACACCAACTAGCCCCTCACCTGGGCCGTCTAATAAGATGTTCTACACACCCATCACCCCTGCCCATTGTACTCCGGGGTCAGGACCCTCTGACCCTATCCGTGGTTTGAAGCTCACTTTCTCATTCAGGAACCAAAGAACCACCAGGAGAACAAACCAAATACCTGACAGCTCCCTGCCCCCCCCACCCCCCCCAAGATCTATCAGCTCCCATGTGATTCTGGTCCAGGCCCTGGCAATGCTCTAACTGGTGGGGTGACCAGGGGCCCGACTGGCTGGGCAGGAGGGCAGGGATGCCTTAGAAACAGATGCACAGGGCACCCCCAGGCGGCTCGGTCGGTTAAGAGTCTGACTTTGGCTCAGGTTACGATCTCCTGTTTCATGAGTTCAAGCCCTGCATCGGGCTCTGTGGCATCAGCAGGAGCCCACTTCAGATCCTCTGCCCCCGACTCTCTCTCCGCACCTCCCTGACTCACTCTCTCTCTCTCAAAAATAGACAAAAAAGAAAGAAACAGACAGTGTTCTGTGAAAAGGCATGCAGTGAAAACTCAGACATCCGCAAGGCTACCGCTTTCATTTGTAAATGTTCATTCCCCTTCCCCACTGTTGCTCATTGGTCTGAGGGGTGCAGAACCGGCCTGAGCCATGGGGAGGTACCTGAGTTTCGTAGAGCTGCTGTGACAAGAGCCACTAACTGGGTAGTTTAAAATGACACAGATTCATTCTCTCACTGCTCTGGAGGCCAACAGTCGAGATGTCGGCAGAGCCGTGCTCTGTCCAGGGCTCTGGGGGGTAATCTGTTACGTTCTTTCCCTTAGCTTATGGTGTCTCCAACAACCGTTTGCATTCCTTGGCTTGTGGACACATCCCTTCCGTCTCTGCCTCCATCATCACCTGGCATTGTCTTCCTGCGTCTTTGTGTAGTCTTCTGACGAGGACACCAGGCGCGCTGGACCAAGAGGCCACCTTCCCTCAGCATGGTTGCATGTTGGCCACTTACATCCACAGCAACACTATTTCCAAATAATGCCGCTTTCTGAAATACTGTTAGGATCTCAACATATCTCTGTTCGGGGAAACATAATTCAACCCATTACACAAGGGTTTTGATGTAGCTGCATGATAGGTGTTATATTAGTTTGGGTTGGGCTTCAATATCTAAAAATGAGCCTGTTGTGAAAACCTGGAAGAGACTACTGGTCCCGCCTGAGTTGATTATTCAAGGGAAAGGAAGTGAGGTTCGGAACAGGTTTGGAGGTGTCGATGAAGAAAGCGTTAACTTACTGCAGCCACACTGAGTCCAGTCCATGTCCCAAATGAGACCCATCCCTATCCAGACTTGTACTTTCAAAGATAAGGACATGAAAGCCCACAGAAGCCTAGAACCTTCACACGGCTGGATTGAACATCCTCTGTCTACTAACAGTGGTCTGTGGTTTAGTCTGTTCTCGCCTTCATGCATGCAGAGAAACCATCTTTCCAGGTTCCATTTCTAGCAGGAAGTGGCTTCCAGTCAGAGGTCAAGACTGGTGCTTTGGGGGGACCTGGGTGGCTCAGTCAGTTAGGCATCTGACTTTGGCTCAGGTCATGATCTCACGGTTCGTGGGTTTGAGCTCTGTGTCGGGCTCTGTGCTGATGGCTCTGAGCCCGGACCCTGCTTCTGATTCTGTGTCTCCTCTCTCTCTGCCCCTCCCATACTCACATTCTCTTGAAAATAAATAAGCATAAAAAAAAGACTGGTGCAAAGGTCAACAAGTCATTTGAAACTAAAGTCTTGTGGAATTGAGAAAGTCTGGTACAGAGGAGAGTGAGGTGCACTTGTGTGAAGGGTCTCAGCAGTGTCACCAGGAGCGAGCCCGTCTCCATCTGTGACTGTTCTCTCGTCCAAGCTCACCAGCTTCATTTTCAGTCACTACTACCGTCTCCTCCCCAGAGGTGACCAAACCATTGACCTGACTTCTGTCACCATTGATGAGCTTGGCCTAGCTTTGAAGTTTATGTGAATGAAATGCCACAGATGTTGAATGTCCACTTCTCCTGCCTCTGTTCCATTTGTAGGAATCGTCCATTTTGTTATACGGGGTTGTAGTTCATTTGTTTTCAGTGCTCTTTGTTGCGTTGGACAGATCACAACTCGGGGCTCATCTCTTTTGCAATAGATGCANTGAGATCATGACCTGAGCCGAAGTCAGACGCTTAACTGACAGCCACCCAGGCGCCTGCCAGGAACTTTTTAGTACATTTTTTGGAGGGGTGGGGCACATAAACACATGTATCCTAGGAGGGGAATTGCTAGATAAGAGGAGTTGCACGTTTTCATCGCTAGAAGATAATGCAAAACAGTGTTCCCACTTGAGAGTGTGAATTTATACTTCCATTTCTTTCAGTGCCAGTCTTTGAAATGACACTACTGGGGCACCCGGGTGGCTCAGGCGGTTGAGCACCCGACTCTTGGTTTCGGCTCAGGTCACGATCTCGCGGTTTTGCCGGTTCGAGCCCCATGTCGAGCTCTGCGCTAACAGTGTGGAGCCTGCTTGAGATTCTCTCTCTTCCCCCCGCCCCTCCCCCACTCACACTGTCTCTGTCTCTCTGAAAATAAATAAACTTAATAAAAAAATCTGTAATGTCACTACTCCAGTGGTGTGTAGTGATTCCTTACTAGGATATAATTTGATTCTCCTTGGAGGCCAGTGAATGGAGGCCCTTTTCATATACATATTGGCCATTTAAATACCCTGCTTTGCAAAGAACGTATTTAAATCTGTCGGCCATTTTCGAAGGCGGTTTATGTTTTTCTTACTGATTGGAAGGTTTTAAAAAAATATGTGCTCTGGACAAATATTTCGTGGGATATCTGCCTACAAGTACCTTCTCCCATTCTCCTTTTTACTATCTTATGGTATC
This sequence comes from Crocuta crocuta, assembly GCF_008692635.1. NCBI lineage: Eukaryota > Metazoa > Chordata > Mammalia > Carnivora > Hyaenidae > Crocuta > Crocuta crocuta. The sequence continues at coordinate 6,225,276 of NW_027533258.1, read as the reverse complement.
TGTTAATGAGCAGAAATTCTTAATTTTGATGTAATTCAATTTATTGTTGTTTTACTTTACTTTGGAATTAGTGTTTTTTGCATCTGGTTTAAGGAATCTAAAGCAGTTATTGTTTTACTCTTCATATTTAGGCCCAAGAGCCATCTTGAATGTATTTTTATGCATGGTATGAGATGGAGCATTTTTTCATATTGGTGTCCAGTTGACCTAGCACCTGTTTAATGAAGAGATCAGCCTTTCTCCTCTGCTGTGAAGTGATACTGTTGTCAGAAATCAAGTGTGTGTCTCTCTTTCTCTTTGTGTGTGCGATATGTACCTATACATATTTCTTTCACCCATTGTATTATCTAGCTTTGTGCCAAGACCATGCTCTTACGTATTGCAGGTTCACAGCACACATTGACCTCTGGTGCAAATCCTCCAACCCTGTTCCTTGTCTTTAGGACTGTCCTGGCCTTGGGGCACCTGGGGGGCTCAGTCAGTTAAGCATCCAATTCTAGGTTTCAGCTCAGGTCATGATCTTGTGGTTAGTGAGTTTGAGCCCCGCAACAGGCTCCACACTGCCAATGTGGAGCCTTCTTGGGATTCTCTCTCTCTCTCTCTCTCTCTCTCTCTCTCTCCATCTCTCCCTCCATTTCTCTCTGCCCGTCCCCAGCTATTCTCTCTCTCAAAGTAAATAAATAAACTTAAAAAAAAAGACTATCCTGACCTTTAACATTAGAATCACCTTGTTCATTNCGTATTGCAGGTTCACAGCACACATTGACCTCTGGTGCAAATCCTCCAACCCTGTTCCTTGTCTTTAGGACTGTCCTGGCCTTGGGGCACCTGGGGGGCTCAGTCAGTTAAGCATCCAATTCTAGGTTTCAGCTCAGGTCATGATCTTGTGGTTAGTGAGTTTGAGCCCCGCAACAGGCTCCACACTGCCAATGTGGAGCCTTCTTGGGATTCTCTCTCTCTCTCTCTCTGTCTCTCCATCTCTCCCTCCATTTCTCTCTGCCTGTCCCCAGCTATTCTCTCTCTCTCAAAGTAAATAAATAAACTTAAAAAAAAAGACTATCCTGACCTTTAACATTAGAATCACCTTGTTCATTACACACACACACACACACACACACACACACACACACACACACACACCTGCTGGTATATTGAATATTGAATCTCTAGCTCAGTCTGGACAGAATATACATTTTCAGTATGTAATATTGAACATTTAACTCCATGAGCATAGTATATGCCTTTATTTTACTACTTAGACTGTCTTTAATTTCTCTCAATAATATAATTCTCTGAGTAGCTTTTTACATTTTCTATTTGGTTCATTTTCAGGCATTTGATATTTTTAGATACTGTTATTACCATACCATGCCATTTAATTTTCTCATTTTCATTGCTAATGAATAGAAATACAATGCGTTTTTATGTATTGAATTTGTACCTCAGTGACTTTGCTGATCAGAGTAATCTGTTTGCCTACTGGTTTTAATGATATATATGCAGGTTTTTTTGAATTTCTTATACAAATAGTCCTGCTGTCTGTGAATAATATTTCTTTTGTTGTGCTGGCTAGGACCTTTAGTACAATGTTCGATAGAAATTGTGAGAGGGGACATCATTGTTTTGTTACTTGCATGAAGGGAAGAGCTTTTAGTATTTTGTTATTCAGTATTATGTTTGATGTAGACTCTAATAGGTACCTTTTGGCAGACTAAGAAAATCATGTCCTCTGTCTGGTTTACTGCATTTTATGATGATTGGGTATTGAGACTTATCACATGGTTTTTCTGTATCTTTTCAGATGATCAAATGATTTTTTTTGAAAACTCCATGAATCAACTTAGAAACTTAACGTTTAACACTGGCTCATTTAGGAGTTGGAATGAGTCCAACTTTGCCGCAATGTGTTCTTTTTATATTGCTGAATTAGACTTGCTACCCTTTTGTTTAGAACTTTTGCAACTTTGCTCATGAGAGATCTCGGCCTATGATTTCCTTGCTTGTAGTTTCTTTGCCAAGTTTTTTGGTAATACAATTACACTGGCCTCAGAAAGTCAGTTGGGAAGTGTTCCCTTTTTTGTTCTAGTTCCTGGAAGTTTTGTTTAAAATAGTTAATTTCTTCCTTAAACGTTCAGTGGATCTTCACAAGCAAAGCTGAGACTGGAGTTTTCTTTGTGGAGATGTTTCAAATTATGGATTTAATTTCTTGAAGAGATATAGGATTATTTAGATTTTCTATTTCTTCATATGCTAGTTTGTAAATTGTATTTTTTCTAGGAGTGACACTTGTCTGATATTTCAAATGCATTTGCACAAAATTGTTGAAAAATATTCTCTTCCTGTTTTTTGATTATTTGTAGGATCTGTAATGATACCGCACTTCTGAGGTCCAGTATTACTTTTGACATTCTTGATTTTATTGCATTTGTTATATGTTTCATCAGTTTTCCTCTTCTAGTGATATATGTGTGTGTGTGTGTGTGTGTGTGTATATATATATATATATTTTTTTTTTTTTTTCTTCCTCCCTTTCTTCTATGGAAAGAATGTGTTTCTGAAGCTGGGTTTTGACTCTACTATTTAGGTATGGTTTTGAGTCTGGCATTCTTCGTGCAAATAATACCAGATTTTGCATTCTTTACATGTATCTATCCATAAAAATGGACTCTTTTTTATAGGATCATAATGACTAGTTGGATGGGTTAGAAGGAAACACAACAGGGGTGCCTGGGTGGCTCAGTTGGTTAAGCTTCTGACTCTTGATTTTGGCTCAGATCATGCTCTCGCAGTCATGGGATCAAGCCTTGCAGTGGGCTTTGCTGACAACATGGAGCCTGCTTATGATTCTCTCCCTTCCTCTCTCTCTCTCTCCCCCCCTACCCTCCCCCCTCCTTCTGTCTGTGCCCCTCCCCTGCTCATGCACATGCTCACTCACTCTCTCTCAAAATAAATAAATTAAAAAAAAAACCTTAAAAAGTAAAAGAAGTTAAAAGACAATAGCATTTCTAGTTTAGAGCTAAGTCTGTGTACTCCCTACTATTCTGGTGTCTAAAGGGGTCTGCTTTTGTGCAGGATGAAGGTTAGGATGTAGTTCCCTCAATAGTGAATAAGGATGGATAGATAGATAGGTAGATAGATAGTTGAAAATGATCAGAGCACTGTTTTCTGAAGTGTTTCATAGACTCTTCTTGTACGGTTATGATTCGTATATTTGACATACCGTCAAAGGTATGGAGTGTGGGGTTCTAGGGCAGGGTTGGGCTCCTGGAGTAAACAAAGTTCAAAGGAACTTCACACACTTAAAAAACAAATAAAGCGTAGATTTTGTGATGATGCTGGCAGTGAGAGGGAGGGAGTGTTGATCAAGACCGCCCCAGATAAGATGATAAATTTCTCTTCTTTCCCTTCCTTATNCCCTTCCTCTCTCTCTCTCTCCCCCCCTACCCTCCCCCCTCCTTCTGTCTGTGCCCCTCCCCTGCTCATGCACATGCTCACTCACTCTCTCTGAAAATAAATAAATTAAAAAAAAAAAACCCTAAAAAGTAAAAGAAGTTAAAAGACAACAGCATTTCTAGTTTAGAGCTAAGTCTGTGTACTCCCTACTATTCTGGTGTCTAAAGGGGTCTGCTTTTGTGCAGGATGAAGGTTAGGATGTAGTTCCCTCAATAGTGAATAAGGATGGATAGATAGATAGGTAGATAGATAGTTGAAAATGATCAGAGCACTGTTTTCTGAAGTGTTTCATAGACTCTTCTTGTACGGTTATGATTCGTATATTTGACATACCGTCAAAGGTATGGAGTGTGGGGTTCTAGGGCAGGGTTGGGCTCCTGGAGTAAACAAAGTTCAAAGGAACTTCACACACTTAAAAAACAAATAAAGCGTAGATTTTGTGATGATGCTGGCAGTGAGAGGGAGGGAGTGTTGATCAAGACCGCCCCAGATAAGATGATAAATTTCTCTTCTTTCCCTTCCTTATATTCATTTTCGCTGTTGTCATATTATCTTATTTGTATAGGGTTTTGTTTTTGTTTTTTGTACTAAGTTTAAGCCCTTGGCAAGAAAGTTTCTGTAGAAGTTAAGCAACCAGCCAACAGAATGCTCCAGTGCCTCCCTTGCCCCGGAAATTACGTGTAGGTGATGGAGAGGAGGCGGCATTGGCAGGAGCTTCTCCGGGGAAATCCTTCTTCCTGATAATACATACCTCTCCCATCTTTCATTCATCTGATGGCTTGGTTTCCCAAGGGGGTGACTGGCAAGTGGGGGGCAGGGTGATCCTGAGATACTCAGAGTCCAGACAAGCCTTTGTTTCGAGGGTGCGTTCCAAGAGAACACCATACCAAATCATAACCTCACAGCCATTCCCTTATTGGAGAGCAGCCATAGGGGGGAAAAGGGTTACAAAGAGTCGATATGGGGGCAAGGGAGATAGTGGTTAGTTGCTGATGCAATCAGTATCTCATAAAATACCATTTGATTAAGTTTTCTCTGTGTCAGGAGACCATAGCATACATGAGTTATTAAATGTCTGTCACTGGTATGGTGTGTGTGTGTGTGTGTGTGTGTGTGTGTGTATTGGGAGGCTGGGGGAAGAAAGACCCCGTATATAGTTGCCCTAGATCCTGCACAGAATAATAGCTCCTTGTGGCTACCGGGAGGAGGAGGAGGTCAGAGGGAGTCTTGCATCCATTTTGGCAACAAGAACATAGCCACTTATTGAAGATACATGGGAAGAGAGGAAACTTTGGAGCGTGGGGAAGAAAAATGACAGCTAGTGACAGATATCCAATCCCACTGGACCAAACCACACCCTAGCACTCAAGTCTGCCATCCCTGTCACTGTGAGCGGATCCCCTCCAGTTCACTATGGTGGGGGTGGGGGCCAGGCTGTTATTTTCCCTGACTCTTCCAAAGAAATTTCATAAATAGTTTGCTTAGTATGTCAGCCCGTGCATCTGGGAAGCATAATGCGTTCTTGGCACCGTGGTGCACTGTGACTTCTGTCCGTTGCCTCTTGGAGAAAGAAGGGGGGATACCGTCTATTTAGGGTATTGGGTATTTTGGTGTCTGTTATTTACCAAGTTGTGATTGGGAACTCTCTTCAGGCTGAGATTATTTTTGTCCCCAGATAATCAAAGCCAGGCACCCTTCGGGAGGTGGCAGGGTGGTGGCTGGTAAACCCGGGTAGAACCAATTGCTGTCGCGCGAATCACATCACCACATTAGTGAAGGAGAAGGGGATTTGGACAATGAAAATGGTTCCAGAGAGGTTTGGCCTTATGGTTCTGATAATGTATATGTCACAACGAGGGATGCAAATGTTCTTTCTCTGGGATAAACAACATGAAACTGCGGCTTCTCGGATGTCATTTTTTGGTTGATTCGGGGGAAGGGAGATGACATAATAAGGGGTAAGTTACGGACACTGGTATTCGCTCTGACACCTTCACTGTGTCGTGCGCCCCACGTGTGATTGGCACACTGATCTCCCCGAAACGAACCTCTGGTCATGATACCCTCCAATCACACACCTTCGCCTGGACCGCCGCTAACTCTGCAGCCCGTGTCCGGAGTCCGTCCCCTCAGGGCCCAGCCTTGCTCGGCGGCTCCCGCACTCTGAGGCCGAGCTTTCCTTGTTTGTACGTGCTCAGGGACTCCTCTTTTCTTCACCGTTGCTCCTGGCATCCCCGTTCTTAGAAGGACTTTGCCTCCGTGTGTTTACACAAAAATGCTACTCAGCCTCCGCCGTCTGCTTGACCCGCGTCGTGTTTTGCCCCGAGACGCCGTCTTTCTCCTCTGACTTCCGACACACTTACCTGCCCCTTCAGCACGCCACGCCACGCCCCATTTTTCTTACAGGATAGTCTGGACTCCGTACTTGATCTTCACGGAGTTAGAACCTCCCTGAGGGCCAGGGCCACGCGCCGAGCGGCGCCCGCTGGTGCGTCTGCGTCGTGACCTCCTCCCACGTCACTTCCGGCGAGAATGACGTTCATCGGTCTGTGTCGCCCTGTTCATTTGCAGAGGCTGTCATCTGACCCTGCGCCGTGCTCACGGAGAGCCCTCTGCGGAGGGGACAATTTTCCTGCACGCCGAGGGCGGGAACCCCTCAACCAGCGGCAGCGGATGCAGGACGGACGCACGCGGGGCGGTAGGGAGGCCGTGCCCCCTCGCCGCCNCGAGGAAAGGGAAGGGGCCCTGGAAGAGGGGCTCGGTTTGTGTGCAGGTGCGCAGCTCGATGGCGGCGCCGCCCGGGAAGGATCCGGCACGTCCGCTGGCCCCGTGGGTGCGCCCTGGACCGCGCGGTTCGCAGGCCGCAGTCGTGTAAGCTCTCTCCGTGGAGTGCTCTCTGCTGCTTGCTTTTTACTTCCTGCGTCTGCGTGATGTTTTGGGTCTCTGA
>NW_027533258.1:6215241-6218758 GCF_008692635.1 Crocuta crocuta | reverse complement strand
TGCTCGCATACTGGGGGTTCTGCAGAGCAGCGGGAAGGGAAGGAGGAAGGAGCCCAGTCACGGTGCGGTGCTGGTGACAGCAGAGGTATGCATCGTCATAATATTAAGCAGCGGTATGTGTCCTGCTCATCATCACCGTGTCAAAAACCACAGCATCTGAAGAAACACCCTCGATTTCTTCTAGAGCGGCAGAGCACACGGGAAAGATTGCGGCTCTGAGGCAAGACAGACCCGCGAGCAAATACCAGCTGTCGGAGTTACTGCTTCACCTTGGCTTATTTTATCGGCTTTAGGATGATAATCATACTGCCTACCTTGCAGGATTTCTAGAAGGGGGAAAAAAAAAAGTCTTTTCACAAAGCCCATCGCCTTTTCAACTTAAAGGTGTGAATTTCAATGGAAACTTGACGTCACTGTCATAATGGAAGACGGGTGTCCTTGCCATAAGTAGAAAGTTGCTTTAAAAAAAAGGCATTGATGGAGCGCCTGGGTGGCTCAGTCGGTTAAGAGGCCGACTTTGGCCCAGGTCATGATCTCACGGTTGGTGGGTTCGAGCCCGAGCCCCATGGCGGGCTCTGAGCTCTCAGAGCCTGAAGCCTGTTTTGGATTCTATGTCTCTTTTTCTCTCTACCCTTCCCCAGCTCGTGCTCTGTCTCTCTCCCTCTCAAAAAACTAAATAAACATTAAGAATTTTTTAAAAAGGTATTGATATGAAGCTGTGCTATTAATTTCTGAGCCACAGGTAGCAGAGGCCAATGAGCAGCTGTAGGAGGAAGTGGAAACCGAGCAGGAACTGTGGGGAATCAGAGGCCATGAGTAAGTGGAAACCAAAATGAATGGAGACGCAGCATGAGGCAAAGAGCTAGGAAGGGAGCCACCCAATGGCAGGACAGATATGATGTATAACCAGTCACTAAAGCTCTCTGGGTCTAGAAGCCCCTTCCAGTGCTCAGATCACCTTCCACTCTCCAAGAGGACTGGCCTTAATGAGCTGTCTGGGTTCCTGAGAAATTTTTTATTTCCTTATTTCTATTTTTATACGTAACACTAAATATATTGTCTATCGCTCCAGACAGTTTTGAAGGATTGCTGTTCTTTGAAACTAAATGAACCCGAGGCAGTCATAAAGATGAGGACCCTTCTTCGATTAATTGGGAAAGCTGATGGAATTCCTGTCAAAACAGGAAGGATTTTTTTAATCTGACTAAGTGATTTTAAAGTTTGGCAGGGACAACGGAAGACCAGATAATTCAGGGGCCAGTGAATGATGGGGCATCTATATACGTTGCCAAACTTTAAAATGATTTACAGGAATAAAGTAAAACTCACATAGACCCTGTACAGGAACGGACAGATGAGAGGAAAAGAATACAACATTTCCTTTTCTGTAGTTTCTTTTACTGTGAGCATATTATATATTAGGTATATAATAACATACAGAACATGTGTTCATCAGTTGACTTTATGTTATCAGGCTTCCAATCAACAGTAAGCTAGTAGTAATTAAGTTTTGGGGGGTCAAAAGTTATACATGGATTTTCAACCATGTAGGGAATCAGGGCCTCCGACTCCACACTGTACAAGGGTCAACCTCAGAACGCATACCAAACAAACTCCAGACAAATGGAAGTGTTCGTGTAAAATGAAATCACAAAAGATGTAAATAAAAAGAGAAGAACATCTGACCTAGAGCTTGTGGAATTGCCTTCCTGACCTCTACACAGGGCCAGAGGTGGCCCGCATATGATCCGGGCGGGCAGTCGTATAGGCCCCATAGTTGTTTTACCACTCCCGGGCCGCCATCTTGAAATTCTTAGTAATTGTTTCACAAGGGTCCTGCATTTTCACTTTGTACTGGGTCCTGCAAACTATATAGCTGATCCTGCCTATTTACAAAGGTAGAATCTATAAGACCACAGATCGATAAATAAAATTAAGTGCTTCCCTAGATCCAGAACATCATGCATGACATTAAAATGTCATGACATAGTTTGGGGAGATGGCTTGGCAGTGCCTGTCTCTCCCCAAAGCCCGGCACCCTTCAGAGAACCACTGGCCGCAAGCTGCTGTAAGCCTTTTCTTGGATCGAAGGGTTGGAAAATTGGGCTCTGTGATTTGTTGGACACATGTTTACATGGAGGGCTTGCACAGCCCTACAGATTTCATGACTCCCAGACGTTAACTGACTTCCAAGTTTTATGTATTTGAATGTTTAAAAAATAAATTTGGCTCAAAGATGAAAGAGCTGGAAATAATTTCCATGTCCTCATTTGTGTGCTTCAGATATTACTACTGACATTTTATAAATATTCTAAACCTTTCTTCACCTTCTATATGTCAAGATAAAAAAGGACATTTTAGATAATAGCTGGGTTGTTGGGCGGGCCTCTTTTCTTGACTGGGGACTTATGACCCACTGGTGATACTGAGTGATGGGCACTGGACAGCGTAGACAGTAGTGTTTTCCAAAGCACACAGTGAAGCCTCCTATGAATCTTTGTCCAGTGGTCATACTGTGAGGACTTTTTTGACCCCAAAATCTTCCTGTGTGTATCCTCCCTTCCTGACTGCTTGCAGTCCTGTGATTTACACCCCACCGGTCAGCACAGACCCCCTCTGCTCCCCACCCTGGTTCTGCTTCCTTATCCAGCTTAGTATTCCATCCGTCTCCCTCTCTAGGTACCCTTCTATTTTCACCATTTATCATGACCTGTGGAAGCACATTGGAGGTTTTTAAACTTTTTTGGGGTAATAGGTCCCTCTGAAAAATCTCCTAAAATTGTGGACCCTCTGTAGGTCCATATGCAACTTTAGCATGTTAATACCCTTGAAGCCCATGCATGGATGACAGTTGAGGAGGCCCTGCTGTGTATGCTGTACCTCTTCACCTAGTTTCTTCCATCCCCTCGCCTCAACTGAATTGCTTTTTCTTTGTGACGCATTCAGTTCCCCTTATGCTACAGTCCTCTCTTACAGAAACCCTGAATTGAATCGAGTTCCGTTTCACTCCTAGTTTTATTCCATTGTGGTCAAAGAACATACTTGACCAATGTGAATCCTTTTAAATGTATTGAGGTTTGTTTTATGGGTTATCCTATGGTCCATCCTGGAGAACGTTCCATGTGCTCTTGAGAATATTATGTATATTACTACTGGTGAGGGGAATAATCTATAGATGTCTATTAGGTCTCATTGTTTTATGGTGTTCAATTTGCCAGTGTCCCTTTTGATCTTTTGTCCAGTTATTTCATCTATTATTATGAGGGGGATATTGAAATCCCCAGCTACTTTTGTTGAATTGTGCATTTCTCCTCACAATTCTGTCAGTTTTTGCTTTATGGATTTTTTTTTTTTTTTTTTGGTTCAGTTGTGAGGCACATATATGCTTACAATTGTATCCTCCTGATGGATTAGCTCTTTTATCTCTGGTAACATTTTCTCTTATGTCTCTGGTAACATTTTCTCTTTTATTTCTGGTAACATTGTGTGTGTGTGTGTGTGTGTGTGTGTGTGTGTG
>NW_027533258.1:6199866-6215231 GCF_008692635.1 Crocuta crocuta | reverse complement strand
GCCCGACGCGGGGCTCGAACCCACGAACCGCGAGATCATGACCTAAGCGAAAGTCGGACGCTTAACCGACTAAGCCACCCAGGTGCCCCTGTATGTTATTTTCTTAATGGTTGCTCTAGGGCTCACAATATGCATCTTATCAGAATTAACTTCAGATTTACACTAATTTAATTTCAATTAGATGGAGAAATTTTACTTCTATATAGCTCTATTTTCTCCCCTCCCTTTAGTGTTATTGTTTTACCTATCATGTCCATGTTACAAACCCAGTAATACATCATTATGATTGTTAGTGTTTAAATTTTATGTATTTTATCTATTTCCTTTACATTTATTTATTTTTGAGAGAGACCGAGCATGAGCATGGGAGGGGCAGAGAGAGAGAGAGGAAGACAGAATCCAAAGCAAGCTCCATGCTGTTAACACAGAGCCTGACACGGGGCTCGAACTCAAACTGTGAGATCATGACCTGAGCCAAAGTCAGACGCTTAACTGACTGAGCCACCCAGGTGCCCCAATTTTATGTATTATAAAGAAGAGAGGAAAAAGGAGAGCAAGGATGTATTTACAGAGGTTGTTATATTAACTGTATTTACAATTTCTGGTTTTCTTCATTTTTACCCCCTATGAATTCCAGTTACTTATTTCATTCCATTCCATTTGTTCCCTTTGTGGAGCAGAAGAAAATGGTCTTCTTAAATTTTCTTTTCATATTTTAAAAAAATGCTGTACCAAAGCACCTCAAACTTCTGGCTTCTTTGGAAGCCCTTCATCCATGCAAATGACTCTTAGTATCCTTGGTATTGGTCCTCTGAAGTTGGAATCACTTTCCCCAGTGAGTTCATACCCTGGCTTCAGCGCCTTCTNTGACCTAAGCGAAAGTCGGACGCTTAACCGACTAAGCCACCCAGGCGCCCCTCTTTCTTGGTAACTTCTAATAATACATTGGTCATCCTTCCAGGTTTCTGGGCTAAACATTCCTCAACTTCTTCATTTCCCACTCTCTATATCCACTCTGGGAGCCCCACTTTCAATTGTATCGTCACTCAAAGTGCTTCCGTGATGCAAGTTTAGGTGCTCAACATCACAGCCTCTTCCTGTCACACCCCTCTCCCCCGTGGAAGCCCACAAAGCTGCTTTTCTTGTGGTACTCTTCACTCTTCTTGAGTCTTACCAGCTTGTCACTGGATTGATGTGATTTCTTTCCATGGCAAACCAATGTACAGTGCTCTTCCTGTGGGCGCACTGAGTCTCTTTCCCTTATTATTCGTTTATTTCTTCTTTACTAATTCCTAAACTTGAGCTTCTACAGCTTGCTTTTAGCAGCGGCCATGATGGACATTTGTTAGGTTTTGATGGCCTAGCACTCATTCAGGGTACTTTCGTTTGGGCAACTCTCGGGACAATGTGCTGTTGCAATGGAGTTGACTCCGTCTCTATTCTAGGGGTGGACAGTTACACTCAAACAAAACCACACCGAATCTCAGTCCCCTGGCCACATGGTCCAGGGATGGGTAACAACCACAGACAGTGAATTGCAATGAGAATGGTGCGGGGACTGTGGAGAGAGACGCACAAGCTCTTGGAATGGTGCCGTTAAGACTTGTCATGTAGAATCTGCAGAAGGCAGAGCCAATTGGGAAAGAAATATTGGGTCTTATGGAATTGTTTGAGACTCTTGATCAACCCACACCTGAAACTAGGAGATTTCTGGGCATTTCTATTACAGACTCTTTTAGTGTATTCCAGTGTGTTCATCTGCTCCTCCAATGCCAAGCAGTTCTTAGACCCCAGCAGGATGTCCAAGAATTCAGTTCAATTCAACTTAGTCCTAATACTACCTACCCAGAGACAACATCAGATTCCACAGGTTCAAGGTTCAATCCTACAGGACTGCCCCCCACCCATGCCATTCAAAAGCTCCAAGACATTCACAAACAAGCTTGTGTTTCTGGCTGAATAAGGAGTCTCCAAGACTCCCTCCTTAGGTTCGATTAATTTGCTAAAGTGGCTCACAGAAATCAGGGAAACAGTTACTTACGTTTATCAGCTTATTAAAGGATATGGATCAACAGCTAGACGAAGAGATACATAGGGCGAGATCTGGAACAAAGGAGTTTCTGACGTCCCGGAGCTTGGGGCCTGGCTTGGTGGCACGTAGAGAGATTCTGATTCCCCAAGTGTGGAAGCGCTCAACGAAAAGACCAAAAAGCTGTCCTCTTTGGTTTTTATGGAGGCTCTGTTACATAGTCACGTTTGACTAAGTCATTGGCCACCGAGTGATTTAACCAGAGGCCAGGAGCAGGACTGAAAGTTCCAACCCTTAAATCCCATGGTTGATCTTCCCAGCAACCAGCTCCCACCCTTAGGTGGGATCCAAACACCTTCATTAATAACAAGATACCCACTTCCCCTTTATGACTTTGAAACATTTTCAGGAACTATGCATGAAGACCAAATGTATCTGAGAAATCTATTTTTGTCATGTGAATGACTGGATATATATTTCTTTTAAATTGTTCTATCACAGAGACCAGTGAATTACTTTCTTTTGTTCTTTTTGTTTTGACAAGTTTGAATTGGATTTCTGATTTTGCCACCCAAAGAATTATAACTGAATTGTCCTTCTTTACAGCTGGACATTTTAGGATACAACATGATGTCTAGATAATTTAAAAGGCTTTTGATTCTCACAGAAATCTGAAGTCCTCAGATAGCCTTTCTCCCCATCATATTCCAGTAGACGTAACAAGCAAAGGACATAGGCAATTCTCAAAAGAACGGGTATAGTACCATGAGCACACAAGAAAAGAAATTAGCTTCTTTATTAGTCAAGATGTGCAAATTAAACCAAAATCTACTTTATTCTTGGGGTGCCTGGGTGGCTCAGTCAGTTAAGCGTCCAGCTTTGGCTCAGCTAATGATCTCACAGTTTGTGGGTTCAAGCCTGCGTCGGGCTCTGTGCTGATAGCTAGCTCAGAGCCTGGAGCCTGCTTCAGATTCTGTATCTCCCTCTCTCTCTGACCCTCCCCTGCTCACGCTGTCTCTCTCAGAAAAAAAAGACAAAATATACTTTATTCTTGAATATGAAATAGACAAAGTCTTGACCAAATGATAAAACACTCTCAGTGTTTTTGCCAAAACCCATATATTCTTAATAATTTTTAGTGGTATTGTATGTTACTAGAACGTTCCTGGGGGCAATTTGGCAATATCGATTTTAAAGCTTGGGTGTTTTGGATTTCGCTTGTAGAAATCATTAAGGTTGTTCACAGAGATAAAATCCCATGCTTGTTCTTTGCAACACTGTGTACAAAAGCAAAATATTTAGAACAAAAGTATCCAGATTACAAGAGATTTTGCCTAGTAGTCAGGAAGTGATTTTCTATTGGCATTTAGATTGGCTAAGAGATGTTCTCTTCTGGGGCACCTGGGGGGTCAGTCATTTGAGCGGCTGACTTCAGCTCAGGTCATGATCTCACGGTTCACTGCTGTCAGTGCAGAGCCCAGTTCAGATCTTCTGTTCCCCCCCCTCTCTCTGCCCATCTCCCTCCCTCCTTCTCTCTCTGTCTCTCTCTCTCTCATAACTCAATAAAAAACATTTTAAAAACTGTTATCTTTTAACGGACTAAATAGTTCTCTAGGACCAAATTTGTAAACATTTTAATTTAGTTGGACCTTTTTTGGAATGCCCATTATATCAGGCCCAGGAGCCACAGAATAGAATTCCTGTACTCAAGAAACTGCCAAGCCAGTGGAAGAAAACAACCACTGATGACATATGTAAAAATGTTAAATGCCCCAAAGCTAAATAATAGGCAGAGAACCACAGGAGAGGAAGAGGTTCATTCACACAGGGGGAATTCAAGAAGTCTTTATGGAAGAAATGACATTTGAATTTAGCTTTGTAGGATGGCAGGACCCTAAGAGACCATCAGCCCGGTGATCTGTACATGCTTGCTAATATTTGACAGTAAAAACTTAAGGGGAAAGTGCAACAGGAAGCCCCTGCCTGTGGCCGAGGCCACCCTCTGGACGTGGCCATCTGCCCACTTCCGTGGGAGTCCCCTTCTCTCTAGAGAGCACTGGCCCCAGCAACTTGCCTGAGGCCCTGAGTGTGGTTGGCTCTGTGCTGTCATTCCCCGGAGCGCAGCCTGTGGTCTGCGTGTGCTTTCCATCAGATTTATCTTTGCTAAGAGGCAGGGACTCGGGAGATGGAATAGAAAACGGGGAAAACTCTCCCTGAATTCCTTCAAATGAAAGCCTGCTGAGATCTCCCAGGAGATAACATATAAAAATCTTGGCTTTGCCTGCATCTGTGCGAGTGCCCTGGGCTCTGGTGCCGCCGAAAAGGCTGATCATGGCCACATGGAAAAATTTGTATCCATGTACTGCCCCTCCCTGATGCCTCACGTTCTGGATTAACAGCCTTGGTTCTGAGATCCTTGGACCATGTAAAATATAACACCACTCATGGGCTTGCAGTGGCCAGGATAAAAGCATTGTAACTCAGCAAAACCTGGACGAAAAGCGATGTGACATCCTCAGGAGATGTCATCAGAGGAGCTTGTCGTCATCAGCACAGCAAGGAGCGTGTCTGTGTCCGTGATCCCAGCAGTTTTAGCACAGTAATACTGCAGGAGATCAGACAGAGGACACAGGGAGATGCTGGCAGTCGAGCAAATGGCCTTATAAAGTTAAATGTGTCTAAGTGAGTAGCACACCGTAGTCTAGAATCTGGTCTCAGGATCCTAATTTTGTCAGTGTACTAAATAATCTTTCCTAGGGGCTGAGCCCCATTAGTAGAACTTCTTGAGATCAGTAAATAACACTGGAAGGACACTTGTGGGTTTCAGTGAAAGACAGGCCCCCAAGACCCCCCTCGCTTCAGTACGTGCTGTCACTCCGCCTGACACACTTCCCCGCTTTCCCGCCCACCCAGAAATCTTGGCGCAGCTGGCTCCTCCTCATGGTTTAGGTCTCAGCCCTTGCTCAAGATGCAGAGACTGCACCAAAGCAATGTGTGATGGCCCAAACACAGGAGAAGGGCATTTTTGGCACACGTGACAAGTGAGGGGCAGGCAAAGAATTCAGTGGGAACTCTCGTCCGTGGAGCCGTTCAGATGACTCAGGACGGCAACGATCCTTCTAATTTCAGACATGGTTTTCAAGGTCATTGTGAAACTTGTCATCATTCAGCCAGGCAGAAAGGGAGAAAAGACAGAGCAGCATGTGTGAGAGGTTTGTACGAGCAAAGCCTGAAAGTGAGCACATCACTTGCGCCCTCATTGCATTACTTAGAACTCACACCTGATTTCAGAGGAGCTCCGGAAAGTATCCAAACAATGGTCCAAGGAAGAAGAGGAAACACTGGTTTTTGTGAGCAGCTCCTGCCATTGTGGTTGTGTTCGAAGGAGTACTATTTTTTTTAAAGCTTATTTATTTATTTTTAAGAGAGAGAGAGAACTAGTGGGGGAGGAGCAGAGAGAGAGACATGGGATCTGAAACAGGCTCCAGGCTCCGAGCTGTCCGTGCAGAGCCCAACGTGGGGCTTGAATCCACGAACCATGAGATCATAACCTGAGCTGAAGTCGGACGGTTAACCGACTGGGCAACCCAGGCGCCCCCCAAGGGGTACCATTTTTACATAGACTGTTTTCAGTAATGCCCTTGCAATTGTGTAACATGCTGGCTCTGTTGCCACATTCCTGGTACATGGAACAGTGAGTGGTGATAGCCGGTCAGAGCAGGTGATTACTGTAATGTGGACCCAAACCTCAAACTGGCATGATTAGTTAGCATCTGCTCTATCTTTGTGTGCACGATTTCAGGGGAAGCCAAATTGTTTACAGTTCCTTGAGACTTTAATGAAAGCAGGATAAGATGGTGACGACGCTTCCATCCTTGTGATGGGGAAATTCTTGTCCCGAAGTCTGGATTAGTTGAGTCCTAATGTCAGGGCAGCCTTTCAAGCAGATAAGGTTGGGATAAGTACTGCCAGAATTTCCCACCATCACCCATATTTTCTGCTCAACTCAACAGCTCCATCCGGTCGTGGGAAGTATGTTTTGGGAGACCACGTAAAACTCCTGACCCTGCAAGTTAGGTGTTTTGATCCAGTGTGCATCAATTAATTAATGTTTTATCTTAATGGTAAAAATGGGTTTATTTGGGAGTAACAGAGACTCGCAATTTGGGGAAAGTAACCTATAGCAAAACCATAGGCAAGTCCTTGGCCCGCATTAATTGATATAGTTAAGTTCTTGACCCTCCACAGGGATCTCACCCAGACCAGTAAGGCCCAAGGTTAGTGATTACATATGTCACGCTTTTCCATTTATGATGGATGCACGTGCTCTTTAAATATGCCATTTGCTCTTCACAACGATGCTGGAAGATAAGACAGCCATCCTGGCCCCCGATTTACAGATAAACTCGAGAGGAGTGTGACTGGCCCCAGTTCACAGAAGAAAACAGACACCACCACCGAGATCCTTATCTCTCACCTATATCTCTGGCCATCCTCTCTCCTGGCTCCTTAACCACAAGAGAAACACATGCTTTAGTCACCCTTCTCTTATTAAAACAACAGCAAACAAACTTGCCCCTTGCTCCTGCCCCCTCTTTGATTTCTAACCACAGCAGGATTTCTTGAGCTTCTCTAATATGACCTCCTTGTTTTATAAAAATGTAAGAGAATATGCGTTTACTGGATGTGATATAAACAAATACGCATGCACACGTGTATATAAATTTAAAAAGAATAGTAAACATTCCTTTTAAAAACCATGAACTGTGTGATACTATGGTTTATAATAATCATAATATATATATTCTTGGTCTTGTCCCCATTTCTGGCACGGAGCTCTTAAAACAATTGGAATTTCCTAATTGTTGAGCACTATAAAGGTGTCTTTTGTTATGTTAATATGTCTTTGGAAAGCTCCTCAGGAGGGGGGCTTGTTGCCAGAGGAAACAACCCAGGATTAAAGGGCTGAGTTTTCAGTCCCACCCTCCAATACCGACCCCCCCCCCCCAACTTCCCCCCTCCAGACCTCCAGGGAGGGGAGAGGGGCTGGAGGTTGAGTTGATTGCTAATGACCAATGATCTAATCAATTGTGTTTATGTAATGCAGACCCTAAAAAAATCTAAGAGAGGGGTTCCCAGAGCTTCTGCGTTAGTGCACATGTGGAGGTTCGGAAAGAGTGAGGAAGCCAGAAAGCATGGAAACTCACTCCCCACCCTTTCCCCATATCTCGTCCTCTGCATCTCTTCCATCTAGCTGTTTCTGAGTTGTGTGTGTCCTTTTATACTAAATGGGTAATCTAGTAAGGAAGATATTTCTCAGGTTTCTGTGAGCCATTCTTGAAAATTCATCGAACCCAAGGAGAGGGGTTGGGACAAATCATTGGAACCTGCAATCTCTACCCAGTTGTTTGGAGAGTGAAGTAGCCGAGGGCGTTGGGGAACAGTCTTGTGGGACCAAACCCTTAACGCATGGGACCTATCTCTGGGGAGATGGTGTCGGAATTGACTTGAATTGTGGACACCCAGTTGGTGTTGGAGAATTGCTTGGGGATGTAGGGACACCCCCCCCCCCCACTGGAATTGGTGACCAGAATCCATTTAACAGGAAAGATAGTGCTCTTATTAGTGAAAGAAACATATGGTCAATTAAAAAAACCCTACAAGACAGCTAGAGAAACAGTATGGGAAGGAAGAGCAGTGAGAGAATGAGAGAAAAGACAGCACTTACAACATTATGATAAAAGGGAATAAGGTACAGATGGAGGAAACTAAAATATATTATGCTTACAATAAAAACATTTTATAAAATCTAGATTTGATAATTAGAATCTGCCTATATCGACTCAAGTTGAGATCAGAGATAACTGGACTAAGGCCATTAAGACACTTTACATGTGGTCAAAGGTCAGGACCAAAATGCCATTTGGACCAATTCTTCCAAGTATTGTTGAATAGAAAATTTCCACATGAATGCAGTTCCAAAGCTTATAAAAATGGATATCTTCCCAATAATACCAAAGTCCTAATAGTAAAACTTGAAAAACAAGCACATTATTAACCAGTACCCTATCCCCTTTGTAAATCCTGTCTTTTAAATCAAAATCAAATAAGTATAGTGAAAATGTAAAAGACAAAATAAGAATTAAAAGAAAAAGGAAAGAAGAAGAAAGAAAAGAGGCTTTAATATTAGAAAGGAGGAGTCAAAATTGTTATTGCTTTGTAGATAATTTACAGGAAACCCAACCAGATAATGGAAAACAATTACATTTGTGATAAGATTCCAGTAAGATGACTGGTCACAAAATGTACAAAATTTTAGTCGCTTTTATATAGGTCAGCAGAAAGCCTTAAATCTCATTCTCAAGAGAAGAAGAAATTCTAGAATTAAATTTAAGGAAGAAATGTCCAGGATGCACAAAAACTAGGACCGAACATTATCAAGTGACATGAAGGATTTCACTGCATTGAGAGAGCTCACATTTCTGGATGGGAAGGTATGATATTGATAGTCTACCTGCAATTAATTGGTATGTTTACTGTAATTCTCAGAAGTCTAATATTCCTAGGAGGTTGACAAAACAGCCAAGAATATTTTTGGGGAAAAAGCCCCACAAATGAATGAATCTGCACTGTCAGAAAGGAAAATGTGATAGATGTACACTAAGTAAGTCAAAGTGGGAGCATCAGCTGGAGAGGATGAGGAGCTTAGTATGTGATTAAGTCAAAAAACCTTATGAGTTATCTTTGGGGCAGAGCAGTTATTTAAAAATAATATGATTACGGGACGCCTGGGTGGCTCAGTCAGTTAAGCGTCCGACTTTGGCTCAGCTCATGATCTCACAGTTTGTGAGTTCAAGCCCCGTGTCGGGCTCTGTGCTGACAGCTCAGAGCCTGGAACCTGCTTCGGAGTCTGTGTCTCCCTCTCTGTCCTTCCCCCACTTGCGCTCGCTCTCTTTCTTGCTCAAAAATAAACATTTAAAATGTATTTAAAAATATGATTACCATTTCATATCACAAAACTAGGAAATTTCACATGGCCTTAAAGTTTCCGTGTAAAGAATTTTAAGGATTGATCTCAAAGAAGAAATCTAAGATGTGGACTGAAATTTATCTGCAAGGATGATCTATGAGACATTTTTTGGAACTGAAAAATTACCAGTTAGCTCCAGCATTGATTAGGGTGTGGAGTGATAAATCATAGGTAATCCATGGGATGGAATATCATATAGCAATAAAAATATACTAGTTATTAATATGTATTAATATAAATATATGTAATATATAATATAAAAATATTTTTAATTTTAATTCCAATATAGTTAACACACAGTGCTATATTAGCTTCAGCTGTGCAATATAGTGATTCTGTACTTGAGCGATTCTGTACTTTACTCAGTGCTCATCAAGATAAGTGTGCTCTTAATCCCCTTCACCTGCTTCACCCATTCTCCCTTCCCCCCTCCCCTTTGGTGACCATCAGTTTGTTCTCTATAGTTAAGAGTCTGTGTTTTGGCTTGTCCCTTTTTTCATCGTGTTCATTTGTTTCTTAAATTCCGCATATGAGTGAAGTCACGCAGTATTTGTCTTTCTCTGACTAGCTTATTTCACTTAGCATCATGCCCTCAGGCTCCATCCATGTTGTTGGAAACGGCAAGGTCTCATTCTTTTTTATGGCTGAGTAATATTCCATCGTGTATCTACATCTTCATCTATCCGTGGATACTTGGGCTGTTTCCACAATTTGGGAATTGTAAGTAATGTTGCAGTAAACATAGGCGTGCATATATCTTTTTGAATTAGTGTTTTCGTGTTCTTTGAGCTATGTTATATTTATTAATAAGGGGGAAATTTGCTTTTTTTATTAAGTTAAAAAAAAAAACCCACTATGTGCACCTTATGCCATTTAGGAATACATATAAGACTACCATAAAAAAGACATATACTTACACTGTTCTCTTCCCTCCTTTCTTCTGCCCCCAAAGATTAGTTCCTGTCCTCCCTTCCCCCCGCCCCCAGCTCTGATCCACACTTCCCTCAAGTTCCGATGGACAACAGAGAGATGGGAAACCAATGATTCCTTTTGCATTTTTAAGTGGGAGTAATTTTTTTTAATGTTTTATTTTTGAGAGAGAGAGAGAGGGGCCACGTGAGCAGGGAAGAGTCAGAGAGAGAGGGAGACACAGACTCTGAAGCAGGCTCCAGGCTCTGAGCTGGCTGTCAGCACAGAGCCTGACGTGACACGGGGCTTGAACCCATGAAGCATGAGATCATGACCTGAGCCGAAGTCGGACGCTTAACCGACTGAGCCACCCAGGCGCCCCTAAGTGGGAGTAATTTTAACGTGCAGATCCAGAATAGAAGTTTCTCACGGGAAGGCTTGCAAGACCTGTGCATCAGAAAAGTGTTAAGCCTTGGGGGAATCAGTCAAGCCACATTGAGTCTTGGCCTTGATCTTTTTTCTCCTTATTCAAATTAAAAGCGCCCGATAAGAAATGATCCAAGGGCCGTCTTACACAACCAGCTCTTTGTGCCGCTTGGACCAGTTCTTCTGACAGTTGGATGTACTCACAGATTACGTGGGGGGGGGGCGGTGTGTGTGTGTGTGTATGAAAAGGCAGATTCTGATTCCAGAGGCCTGAGGGAAGGGACGAGAGAAGGCCCGAGAATCTGCATTTCTACCAGGCCCTGTGTGATGCCCGTCTGCGTTGAGCAGCGACGGCTTCGATGATCCCAATACCTCTTTTCAGCGTGCTTCTAAAGGATTTTCATTTTTACCATGATCCTACGAAAAACAATCATCTTTCTGTGCTCATTTCCTTTCTCCTGGGGTCTGACCCGCTCGCTTTGCGTTCCCAGGAACGAGTTTTCTACCTGGGCTTTGAGTCAAGCGTGGGGTTAATGCCTCATGCATGCCAAGAGCAAATAGAGAATAAAAAATGCGTGGAAAAAAGAATATTTTTTATCCTCGGCAAATACTTCAGTCAGATAAAACAGAAAATATCTTTATGAAACTATTAATAAATCCCCGAGACATCTCAAATTAAACAATGGCAAGAAATGTTATGTTTGTAGAAATACATAAAATTCATTTGAGGTCAGGACGTTTTATGGTGTCGGCCAATAAAGCAGATGGCAGATTCCACTCACTTGAATGGGCCTCGGATAAAGCTGTCAGTCCGTGGAGCCAGGAGGCCAGGCCTTTTGGTCTGGCCCAGGTAATGGAGGGGTGAATGTGGCGGTCACCCTTAGTGGCCCATCCAATCACTAGGCCCTTGGGTCCCGGACACACTGTGCAGTGGACAAAATGCCATTGTGTGAGCTGCCCGGGGAGCAAGGAATTAACTGGAAGGGGCTCAGAGAGTGGGGGTTTGCAGATCCAAGGCAGAGAGGAGTTGCATGAGATCGTTGTGGGACAGACCCCAGACTGTCCAGAGGCTCAAAGATAGTAGACATTTATCTTTCACTCGCATGGCAGGTCCTGGTTGGTGGGCAGCGATTCATTCCATCTTGGCATCTCAGCGGAGCCTGTGCTACAGAGAAAGAGGGTAGAGAGGAGGCACATCTTTTTCTTAACTTTTCTAAGGTGCGGTCACATGATCAGCATTCACTTTGCATCAGCGAGAACCCAGCCAGGGAGCCACGTTAACCGCAAGTAAGCTTCCGGGAAGCGAGGCCAGGCTGGATGCCAGGGGAAGAGGAGGTTGGTTCTTGGCAAACATCTTTGTCAAAACTGAGGCTGTGGCACCTGAGTGGCTCAGTCGGTTGAGCGCCCAACTTCTGCTCGGGTCATGATCTCACAGCTGGTGGGTTCGAGCCCCACATCGGCCTCTCTGATGTCAGCCTGTCAGTGCAGAGCCTGCTTTAAATCCTCTGTCTTCTTCTCTCTTCCCTGCTTGTACTCTCATCAAAATAAATAAATATTAAAAAAAAAAACAAAACCTGATGCTAATTTGGGCATGAACCAGTGATGGCCCCAGTGATGGCCTGAGCCCCCAACCCAAAACCTCCGACTGAACTAGGAAGCCACAAGTAGAAATGGCCTCATGTTCTGCTTGGTAAAAACATTCTGTTCCACAAATTGGGTGGTTGGGGTGGTTGTGGTTGGGGGCGCGGAAATTACTAGAATAATTCTGGGGCAGGTACGATTTTAGATTTGGTTTCACGGTAGTTTATTTCCTCTGAGAGATTTTGTCTGCAGATGGGAGATGCCCCCGTTGAGTGGTGATGGGGCCCTGGGCACCCAGGTATTGTAACTCCTTTCCTTAAAGAGGAGCCGCTGCAAGAATGAAAAGCAGAGACGGGAAAGCCCACCAGATTTTAGGGCTTCCCAGCCAGTGAACTGTGGCATACTGGAGTCCAGAAGGAGGTGACAGTGACCTGCAGGACCCTGGTCTCCTTAGCTCTTGGAGTGACAGGCAGGGACCAGCGTGGCCTCGGGTCCCGGGCTGGCTGCCTCTATCTGCATGAATTCCTCCAACCCAGGGTAGTGGTTTTAGTATCACCTGTGTTTGCCTCAATGTGGAGCCATTTGGGAAGCGTTTCTGTACGTGAAGGTCTACGTAGTGTTGTCCAAAAATAGGACCTCACCTATTTTATTCTCAAGCTTCAACCTCGTCTTTATTCACCAGTTACGGAGCTATCTGTGCACACTGAACACTGTTCCTGGCACTGACTCTGATTTGGACCTTCAGGGTCATGTTAGCATCGGAAGATTTTACGCTGTTTTGATTTTATCCTTAAAGCTGCCTGTATATGGTTTGATTTTCTCCCTTAACCTTGGATGCATTTTTCCCATTAGGCTGATAAAGGTCAAGTCAGAGTGGATATTAATTGTCCCTTAATTATGCTCCTCTGTGTTCTCTGAGATGGCCTGCGTATTTTCCCCGAGGTGCCTGAATAGGACACATAACATTTAGGGAGATGTATCTCTATCCTAGGGGGGAAAAATGAACCTCACTGACAGTGTTTTTCCAATCAGAAGAGAGGAATTTTCCAACCAAAACAAAGGGAAAACCTTCGTCTCCCGACAGGTAGATACTAAGTAAAATGAACACACAGCTGCCAGGTTTTTACATTAAACACTTAGTTTCTGTTTAATGTTTTCTTTATCAAGATTCTCATACTTCAGCAGACACGCTCAGCTGTAGTCCAGAAGTTCCTCAGAACTGAGGGACCCAGGGCTCGCCTCTCTTCCAGGACCGAAGATGTTTAAACAACAGTTAAACAAAACAAAACAAAACAAAAAACTTAACAAGGGTTTTTTAAACAGAGATTTATAGTGGTTTCATCACGGGCTCGTTCCTCCAGAAGTCTGCCCCGGGTGGCCAGCCTGTGTGGCTCTGCTCATCGGCCAGGCCCCTCTGAGGACAGCAGCCAGCCCGCCCTAGGGTGCTGCGGCTCTCACTGCACAGAGCAGCCCAGAGCCCTCTGGTCCTAACCCCATAATCGAAGATGCCAGAACAGTATTCGGAACATCGATACCAGGGTGGAGATACAGTGGCCGCTATTCACACTCTTCCCAGATACATGTAGGGGCAAACAGCTCCAGGAAAAGCCCACGTTGCAGTATCTTAAGCTCCCTGAGCCACAGATCTTCTCCAAAGACATTGAAGTTTGCTAGTTATGGGGCCGGAAGGTACCGTCTTACAGTCAGAGGATGCCTAGGAGGGGCAAACGAACCGCACAGTATTGTTATCACTTGACCTCCTTCAGGGTAGCTGGAGGCCTCAGTGTGGACAAGCCTGCTCGCTTCCATTGCTGCCGAACTGAGGGTGGCTTAGTGCTTGCTTTCTGGACCACAAGTCTGCATCTTCTTCCAGGTTCCATCCGTCTCTCTGGGGTAGTCTAAATATTGACATAATGCTTCTCTCCCTCTTGACGAGGCCTTCTTTACCAAGCCTCTCTCTGTCCAGGCCCCTGCTCACAGGCTGGGCAAATTCTCCTCGACGGCTGCTCCATTTCTCGGTGTTTGCTGGTCGACTTTCCAGTGGTCAGTGAGTGTCCTGTGTCTTAGCACCCTGCAGCCGTCGCCCAAGTTGCTGCCTTATCACAGGGCCCCGTTTTCTTTGATTTGTGATGTTCTCTCTCAATCCTTCCTGCTTGCCCCCTTGCCATCCGATAGGAAGAGGGTCTCACCATAGTCCTTGACCAATAGTCTTCAGCCATGTGACTGTTGCTTTTCTTGAAGGAGGAGGAAAGGACATACTTGGCTTATAGCTTCTCTGTAAATCCAGAACAAGCAGTTGAGTAGATTCAAACAGGTTTTACAAAGGACCTAGCTCACCTTCTTCTTTGGCAACAAACCGTGTGCAGAACCCAGCAACTTAAAGACGTTCAAAGTTCATTGCTCCCTGTTCACCTAGTGGGGGATGCCTTTGGGAGATGTGTGCACGGGGCTGGTACTGAATGAAGACGAATACTGACCCCAAAGGATTGGGGTCTTTGGAACATGTGTTATCTCTGTTCTTTGTGCCTTGAAAGAGCTTACACGTAGAGCAGGAAAGAAGGGCAGACAGCCTAGGGAGAGTGCGCGAGGCGGGATGCCTTCACCAGGCGTCGGCTGTGGTGGGGGGGCTGGGGTGACTTCCCGAGGACATTGGACTTGAGTGTGCTGCTCTAGACGGGCAGAGTAGAGTGAGTAAGCCGCTTTGGGAGTGGAGAGCCGAGTCGTGGAGATGGAAGTAGACCACACGTAGAGCCACATGAGAAACCTGGTTGGGTGGAGGATAGAGTTGGGTGGGGCTTGGGGTCTGGGGAACGAGGTAAGAGAGAGACAGACACAGCAGGGTCCTAGTTAGCAACAGGAGCTACCTATTTGAGTATCTGGAATTAATAATTTTAGGATGCCTCCTGGCTTTAGGAGGAACAGCTAACCGGAAGGAAAAAAATCCACTTCCTGGCGCTTTTCCTTAGTGAAGTGTCAGCAACGTGTCATCATCTTGATCAGTGTGTTATCTTTATCTGGTCTCCCAAGGTGTTCCTCTATTGTGTGTGTGTCTCTCTCTGTTTATTTTTTATTTTTTTTTGCTTATATTTTTGGTGGCATATGTTTTTGAAATGGTTTCTCCTCCCCTCTACTCTTCGTATCAGGAAGTACTTGGATTTAGTTTTACGTGGATGTCTCTTAGCTGCAAGCAATATTGGTTACACTGAAAAATCCCATTCTCTTGTCTCCCCGAAAGCCCTGTTATCTTTCACTGGGGAACTGTTGAGATGGTTTTTCAATGAAGAAAGTTCTTAGAAGAGTTCAGACAAGGACGGTTCATATAAGGAATCTTCCCTGCAAATGAGGTGTATTCACATACTAGCTTTGGGAACACAAAGGATGCAGACTACC
>NW_027533258.1:6195292-6199717 GCF_008692635.1 Crocuta crocuta | reverse complement strand
TTTAATGCCTAGACCCTGTGTTGTGTGCTGTTCTGTAAAAACTCCCATCTCTGCTATAAAAAGGAGCACCATCTCCCATCAGGCACGAATGCCTTAGAGACAGAGTTTGAAGAGGTGAGCGACAGCAGGCGTGGAGGGTGCCTGACAGGGGTGTGTCTAACATCGCCGTGATGTGCCAGGGACTGCTGGAGACACCTAGTGATGACGGAGCCCTCGGCACGCCCTCTAACACGGTCCCAGAGACCGTGCCGTGGTTTTGTCACCTTTTACGAGATCAGACCCCTTTCGGGTTCCTATCTGAATCTTAGCCTTCCATCTTCCAGAGTCTGGTCACAGCCATCTTGGCTGGACCTCCTGTCCTCACATCATTCTGTCTGACTGCTCTGCATCTTACTGTACTCAGAGTAGACCTGACTGAGGGTGTGTGTGTGTGTGTGTGTGTATGTTTTCTCTGTTTCTTATGGGTTCATCTGCCCACATCAACACCCCCCCTTTCCGACTAGGTATGTCCTCTGTGCCCCTGGAGGGGAGGGCCTCTGCTTTTGTAGTATTCCCAAGAATCTGAGCAAAACACGAGACACCTCTTAGCCTTTCGGCAAATGTGCAGTGATTGACTGATGAAGCTACATAATAACGGGGGCGGTAATAGACCCCATTCTGGACATTTTACGTTCTACAACCATCCGTCTGCTGGGTCGGGACACCTACACATGTGGGTGATTCTGTTTCAGCAGACGGTCTTTTTAGCAGCCACAGCAAGACAAGGAAACGGTCTACAGAAGAGAAGGTTCCAAGCCTGGACGCTGCGGGCCACCCACTGAGGCTTCGCTGCTTCGCTGCAGAGGGCGATAGACCCTGGAGAAGGATGAAACAGGTCTGAGGATGAAGAGTCTGGACAGATGGACAGAGGACCACAAGGTGACCCAACCGGGGGCAAGAGAGAAGAGAACAGGCTGCTGTAGGTCTTGGGCAGCAAGAAGTTTACATGGATCAGTTTATACTTTTGGATTAATATTGTTTGGCTGGAAAAAATAGTGTAAATAAGATGAATATAAGCCATCTGGTTGGTATATTGGTGCAGAATGAACACTAAGGAATGGGGAGACTTGTCAGAAACAATTAAGAAATGCACTTTAGCTTTTTAAGAACTAATGTAGCTTCGCTGCTTAAGATTTGGAGAAATTAGCAGACTGGTACCGTAGTGATGATCACGCAAAGAGCGATTAAGTGCGTTTGGACCCATCATGCCGCCCTGACCAGTGTTCTCTGAAGATTCTCAAAGTTGGGAGCAGATAATGATGCTTCAGGGACAGCCGATCGTGATGACTGAGCCCGTGCCAACAGTTTTGTGTTGCAGCTAATTAAAATTTACAGCACAGTTAATCTGGCAACATGCACATATTTAACAATATGGATAATTGTTATTGTGCTGGAAAGCTTTTACGAATGAATGGTGACCAGATCACATAAGTGCCTGTAATTTGTGTGTCTTTACACAATTAAGCTGAGCCTTTACAGATTTTTTCCCTTTGTTAAGGCTCCAATACCCCAGAAACCAAGCCAATGTTAACAATTTTCTATGACACTGACTATCCCACACACACACACACACACACACACACACACACACACACACACAGACTTGAAAGGTCTTGATTTGATTTCTTGACAGTGGCTTCTCCTGCCTGTCCCATAAGAAAGACTGTCTAGCAGTTGCTGGAGGCTTTTAATGCCATCAAGGAGCTTGAGGGAGCCTAAGCTCTGAGCCCTGTCTAGCTATGGAATGACAGCATAGGAACCAGTTGGGGGACGTTGAAGAAAAGGAAGTTTGAGAGAGAGGCTGGCTGGGCAAGCTGCCAGGTGAGCAGGATGGTTCCCTGCCCCTGGGAATCGCTGGGAAGAGTAGAGTAGAAGATTAAGCTATAACTCCTTACAGGGCTTTGTTTTGGGGCACCTGGGGAGGCTCAGTCAGTTGAGTGTCCGACTTCGGCTCAGGTCATGAACTTGTGGTTTGTGACTTTGAGCCCCATGTCGGGCTCTGTGCTGACAGCTCAGAGCCTGGAGCCTGCTTCCGATTCTGTGTCTCCCTCTCTCTCTCTCTGCCCCTCCCCTGCTCACTCTGTTTCTGTCTCTCTCAAAAACTAAAAAATAAACATTAAAAAATAAAAAATAAAATAAAATGCTTTGTTTTTCTTGGGGCGCCTGGGTAGCTCAGTCAGTTGA
This sequence comes from Crocuta crocuta, assembly GCF_008692635.1. Taxonomy (NCBI): domain Eukaryota; kingdom Metazoa; phylum Chordata; class Mammalia; order Carnivora; family Hyaenidae; genus Crocuta; species Crocuta crocuta. The sequence continues at coordinate 6,197,494 of NW_027533258.1, read as the reverse complement.
GTGTCTGACTCTTGATTTTGGCTCAGGTCATGATCCCAGGGTCATGAGATCAAGTCCCACATCAGGCCCTATGCTGAGTGTGGAGCCTGCTTGGGGTGCTCTCTTTCCCTCTCCCCAGCTTGTGCATACTCTCTCGCTCGCTCTCAAGTAAAATTTTAAAAATAAAGAAAATGCTTTATTTTTCTTAATTTATTTCCCCAATACTATCAATACATAGTTTTTGAAAAATTTACAAATCAGATTATGTGAAAAGAGGAAAAGAAATATGACATGCTGTTATAGCTGCAGGTGATAACCACATGTAATTGTCACTTGTCTGTGCCTCTGTGTGCATACTCAGGTGGCTCCCCCAGACGCGATCAGAGTGCTTTATCATCTACTTTTTCTCTAAATATGTTGTGAATATCTCAACAGGTTACTTCATATACATTCAAGTCCTGATTTTAATAAGTACACAAACCTAGTCATTAATTGTATTGTGTGCTTGTTCTCTATCAGAGGACTTACATGAATTTGCTTTTTAGGAAAGCACCACAAAAATTATATCTAAGAGACGTGAAGCACAAGTTTTAGAAATCTCTATGCATTGCAGGAGGACAAAGGGGATATTTTGAAAATCTGAGAGAATGAGCATTTTAGGAATAGATACTGCCTTTTGTTGATGGCTTCTAGCAGTCATGAAGAATTTCCCATATTTTGTATTTCTCAGGCCTTTGCAGAGGGATCCGTATCCCAGACATGTGTCCCCCATCCTTTAATTTTGTTTCTTGTTTTTTGATTTTTGTTTCAATTTTTCTTTTTTTAGTGTTTTTCATTTTAGAGAGAGAGAGACAGACAGAATGACAGCAGGAGAGGGACAGAGAGAGGGAGTCACAGAATCTGAAGCAGGCTCCAGGCTGAGCTGTCAGCACAGAGCCCGATGTGGGGCTTGAACTCATGAACCGTGAGATCATGACCTGAGCCAAAGCCGGACGCTCAACCAGCTGAGCTACCCGGGTGCCCCTCAGCCTCCTTTCTTTACATTCGAACTAAAAAATAATTGTTTCTGATAAAATTTGGGGGTCACCGGATGATAGGATTAAGCAGCCCTATGCTGCCCTTCTAAACCCTTGAGTTCTAGTGCTGCTTGCAGATAGGAGTACCCTTCCTCCCGTGCAGGCGGCAGAGAGGAGGGGCATTCCTACTGCTCAGTGTGGGAGAGAGGACACCGTCACCTGAGTAACTGACAGTGGCAAACTCTGGCTCTCGTGTTTGGAGGCTCCTGAGAGCAGCCTGTAAGGGACTCCATAGGGAAGGGCTCAGATCGTGGGACAGGAGTTGGCTCTTCACTCCCTGCAGAGTCGATGAGGCAAACCTGTGGGGACCGCATGACCCCAGGAACACGGCCCACTCTGCTTTCGCCTTCCCTACCCAGGGCATAGCGACACCGTCTGAAGCGGTCCGTATCTCTGCAGGGCTGGGCCGCCCGTCTCGGGCAGCCTCTGTGGGCTTGTCTGGCATCAAGAGATTGAGTGCTTGCAGAGCCGGTACCCTTGTGGGCATCCAGCTTCTGAGTCAACATTTCGAGGAAGTCAAATGTAGCAGTTGGTGGTTATTTATAAGGCACTGATGTAAGTTGCTCCTAACAAATCATTTATTACTAGTTAACTGAAAGCAATGAGCTCATGCTTTAAAAAAAAAAAAAAAGAAAGAAAGAAAAAGAAAAAAAAAAGGGACTTAATGAAATGATGGACCTTTGGGGGAGGGCCTCTCCTGGGGCCAGTTTGTTCTGGATGGAGGAGGGAGGGGGAGGAAAGGAGGAGCATCTCTCATTCCCCTTCCAACAAATCTACCATAATCTTACAAAATAGGGGGTTTTAGCCACATTTTCCAGTAAGCTCAGTGACTTCATTTACATGGCAGAGATTTACAAAGCAAGTTCACTACCATAGATGTCTATGACATTGAGTCTCTTTGACCTTGCAAGTACTCTCCCTTTCGTGGAGACTGTTTTCTAAGTTTGAACTCTGGATTTTGACAGAATGGTCCTATTTAAGGAGGAATCATGTCTAAAAAGTTTGAGTATGATGCGAAGTGAGTTTCACGTGGCCCAAGCTCAAATATTCACGGTCCCTCACAAGTATCCGAGGCCCACAAATAATCCTGACATGTTTTAAATCAAGACAACGGGCCTGTTTCAGTTTTCCTGACTAAACTCAGCAT
>NW_027533258.1:6175372-6195228 GCF_008692635.1 Crocuta crocuta | reverse complement strand
ACACACGCGCACACACACACACACACACACACACACACACACACACACACAGTCAGTCACCCACTCCACGGTTGCCCAGCGAGAGAAAAAAAAAGGCAATGTAGTTTTTCCTTAGAGCAAAACCAAACAAAAACCCAAAGCGATAAGAGATTTTTAACTTTAGGGATTTAAGAACTTTTATTTATTTACTTTTAATTTTTTAAAAATTCTTATTTTTGAGAGAGAGAAACAGAGTGAGAGCGGGGGAGGGGCAGAGAGAGAGGGGGAGGTGGGGGAGACACAGAATCCGAAGCAGGCTCCAGGCTCTGAGCTGTCAGCACAGAGCCCAACGCGGGGCTCGAACCCACGAACCACAAGATAGTGACCTGAGCCGAAGTCAGATGCTTGATCAACGAACCGAGCCACCTGCGAATCAAGGGCTTTTAAAAAAGAAATAGGTAGTAGTACCTGCATAATCCAATTGAATATTATAAACAAATAAGAGAGACAAGATCAATCAGGACACGTTGGCATCTAGGAAGACCAGTTTGTGGAAAGGGGGCGGTAGACAATGAGCATACCTTCAGGGAACAGAAGCAGACAAGAGGCAGAGAAAGGGAGATGAAGGCCCCATTCATGCTCATCCCACTTGACCCATCCTCATGACTGCTCTGCCCAAAGGCTGGCTGAACACCCATCACTACTAGCTCCCGGGTTCCCTGAAACTCTCACAGCCCAGCCTTCACTTCTGACCACATAAGTTGGAGCCTCTAAATGATCCACAAATCACATTCCATACAATTCACTCATGTAAAGCATGTAATTTAATGGCTTTCAGGGTATTTCCAGAATTATGCAGTCATTGCCACAGTCAACTTCAGAGCATGTTCTTCACCCCAACAAGCAGGCTCGCTTAAAAAAAAATCCAAAAGCTGTCCTTTTTGTACTGCTTTTGGCGTCTTCTACAATGGCTGATTCAGATTATTTTTGGTATAATTTTTTTACTGATAAAACATTAATAGAAAATCTAAATCAAGAAAATGACCTGCTTCTAAAATGGAAAAAAAAAAAAAAGACTACTCCTCTCCACACATCATGGAGAAGCACACGTTTTTTAGGTAACATTTGCTCCATAAAATGTTGCATATCTGTAAAAAATTGCCTCGGGAGGGGCTCCTGGGTGGCTTAGTCGGTTGAGCGTCCGACTTTCGCTTAGGTCACGATCTCGCGGTTCGTGGGTTCGAGCCCCGCGTCGGGCTCTGTGCTGACTGCCAGCTCAGAGCCTGGAGCCTGTTTCAGTCTGTGACTCCCTCTCTCTCTGACCCTCCCCTGCTCATGCTGTCTCTCTCTCTCTCCTAGAAATAAATAAAAATATTTAAAAAAAATTGCCTTGGGAGCCTTCCGTGTGCTCCCATGTGTGTTTCCACTGGTGACTCGTCGCTTTCATCATTTTCCTTATGTTTAATGATCTTCCTGATTTTTAACACAACTCTTCCTTTTTTTTTTTTTGTTCTTACCCAAACCCTACATTTTCCTAAGGCTCCTCTCATGAAACTTGAAAATCCTTCACAAAGGATCTTTTTTTGGGGATAGCCTATAAAAACAGGATATTGAATTTTATTGCAAAGTTGTCTACATTTCAGAATGCCAGCTCTCCGAGAAAAGCCTCCCTCCCCTTTTTTGTACAATCGGGTAATTTTTTAAAGTTCCTGAGACAGTCACACAGTACATGTCCAAATTCATGTTTCATTTACGTACCTGTAGGCAAAAGTTGGTTCTAATGGGGGACAAGGAATCCCTGTGGATTAACCCTTTAGGTTCATGCTCTCATCTGGACTGTGATAAGTTTTCTAGAATTAAAGCTGAGGTCAGTCTAGAGGCGGAAGGCTCTTTCTACCTACTTTATTATTTTTTTTAATTTTTATTATTTTTTATTTCTAGGAGAGAGAGAGAGAGACAGCGTGAGCAGGGGAGGGTCAGAGAGAGAGGGAGTCACAGACTGAAACAGGCTCCAGGTTCTGAGCTGGCAGTCAGCACAGAGCACGACGCGGGGCCCAAACCCATGAACCGCGAGATCATGACCTAAGCAAGAGTTGGATGCCTAACCAACTAAGCCACCCAGGCGTCCCTCTTTCTACCTACTTTAAATTGCCCTGAGAATTGTTTATAGAAGCTCCTAGAAGTGGAAAAACCAACAACAAAGAGATAGACAGAGAGAGCGCCACATTTTATTTTTCTAAGCCTGTTATATATATTTCCAAAGGGTTCAGTACTAGAAAAATCTGAGGAAACTATGTGTAATACAGTCACTAAGAGCCAAGTGACTTTTATTTACCTAAAAAAGGGTCTATTTGGGAATGTAGTTTCCAATATAGTTTCTATTCTTGTGGTCCAACATTTTTTAACTTTCTAAAATTAGCGAGGCAAACCTGATCACTTGATCCTAAGAAGAATTTTATCATCTTCTCCTCCGTGCCCAGAGCATAAATGGAGTTGCAGGGTTGAAATGAAGCTGTAACTTTAGAAATCTTCCCCAAACCAGGTGAACTCCTTAAGAACCCAGAAGGTTCTCAGAACCTGAGGGTGAATGTTCTTTTGCAGCCCATTGGTGCCTCCAGCCTTAGTGAAGACATAGCACCTCTAGAAGTTCAACTGTCCATGCCACTGCCCTGGCTCTCGGGTCTGAAAGAATGGCCCTCCCCCTACCCTCCTCTCCTCCCTACCCTGCGTGGTCACTGCTCGTTATATCTACCTTCATTTGTCTACTAGATGGAATCCCTGTGAGGGAAGGAAAATAAGAATCGCAATTTCCAATGTCTAGAAGTCAGCAAATATTCATTGAGAAAGAAAGAGAGAGAGAGAGAGAGAGTGTGTGTGTGTGTGTGTGTGTATGAGAGAGAGAGAGAGAGAGAGAGAGGGATGCAGAGAGAGACAAAGAGATTGAGACACAGAGAGAGACACCCAGAGATAGAATATTAGGTTTTCAGTTAAACATCGTCCAGGCTTTGGTTTGAAGAATGGGTTTTAGGGGCTGGAGTAGACGTGGAAAGCACTGGAAAAGTCCTCCGGACAGGTGCAGTTGAGAAAGCTTAGGGGGGAGAGGGTATGAGTGAGGGCAGCAGAGAGCTTGGGATTTGGGAGACGCGTAGGGTGTGAAATCAGGAGGCCTTGGTGCTGGGTTGGCTCTGGGGCCCAAGTCAGGGAGCGGGGCCCGGGGTGAGCGCTGTAGCCTATCCCCAGAGCCTAATCCGCTCACTCTTCCTTCTCTTACCCCCTGCCTTTACCCCCCACATGACCCTGGCCTCGACCTCAACTATTGGACATAGACTGTTAATTGCTCATCGTGCTGCAGATGTTGTGTTTTGATCCCATTCTCCTTTCAGATGAGTATAGGCATTCGTTTTTCCTCTGTAAATGTCTCAAATCCGACCTCTCGCCCATCCCTGACCGGTGCAGGCTCGGTGAGCCTCTCCTCTGAAGGCCTGCACTGCGCACCGTCCCGGGCCATCCATTCACTCACCATTCAGCATTCAGTTCATCTGCGCAAACACTTTACTGGGGACCAGACACGAAGGCAGAGGGTGTTACTGAGTAATGTGAGGGTGGTAATTCTTACGTGGCATTTTGCCATGTGTCATGTTCAGAAAGGATCCTTTTATTTCTCATTTTTTTCCCTATTCTTATTAGTGACAGGTGTTCATGTAAACGGTGATTTAAACCATTGCCGAAAAACGGTGCGTGGTGCATTTAATTAGATTACCCAGTTGGATTTCTTCTTATCAAATCATTTTGCATCCTCTAGCTAAATCTTACTTAGTTAAAAGAAGGGTATTCTTTCACTATTCTCAGGAATCCTTTTTCTGAGTACTTTATTGGATTTTTTCTTGGTTTTGTTCGTTTTCCTTTATACCTTATGTTGGCTTATAATTTTTCTGCTACAGTATTTTTTTTTTTTCACTTCAGACAATGGATTAGGACCCTGAAGAGTTAATGCATTCTAAGTTTTCAGTCCTTATACATTGACTCCTCTTACCCTGATACATTTTTAGCCCTGGGCCTTATTAGATGGCAAACTGTTTGAAGACATTTTCAATTCCTTTCAGTCTAATCGGGTTTACAGGCTTTCGTTTTTGTTTTTTGCTGGGGGAGAGGAGGCAGACTCCTTTTTTAGTAATTTCATTTTTTCCATATTATTGCAAATTTCATCAGTTTTAGACATCTCTTGATGATTGGAATGTGGAATTCGCTTATACTCTTTGTATTTACTTCTGTGTTCCCTTGTATTCCATTTTTAAAAATTTTTGTATTAAAAATTTTCAAGGTTTACTCATTTTGAGAGCCAGAACACAAGCAGGGGAGGGGCAGAGAGAGAGGGAGACAGAGTCCAAATCAGCTCCAGGCTCTGAGCTGTCAGCACAGAGGCTAACACTGGGCTCGAACCCATGGACCCTGAGATTATGACCTGAGCTCAATTGCTCAACTGACTGAGCCACCCATGCAGCCCCATTTCTCCATTTCTTGATTCTAATTTCACTTTTGTTAGTCTACTTCCTTTTTCCTGATTAGAGTTGTCAGAATTTTGCCTCTTTTATTGTTTATATACCCCCCCGATTAAACTTGTTGATTTATTTATTACCTTTCGAGTTCTATTTTAGAATGAATTAACTCTAATTTTTATCCGTAGTCACAAAAGCATTTGGGGATGTTCATTTTCCTTTGAAGACAGCATCCACTGCTTTACATATTTTGGGGATGGGTTCTTTCCTTTTTTTTTTTTTAAATGTAACTAGCTTATAATTTCAATTTTGATTTCCTATTTCTTTGATCCAAGATTTATTTAGAAGAGTGTTTCCTCATTTCCAGGTAGTAAAGCTTTTTCAGCATTTTTTATTTATACTTTTCCTGGATTATGATCAGAGAAAATAGCCTGAAAACCCTCTGTCTCTTTGAATTTGTGGAGCGTTCTTTCTGTGTGTGATTGATTTCTGTAAAGGGTCCGTGGATGTGAGGGAAGAAAAAATATATAGATCTTTAGGTATTATTTAAATATTTTGTGTCCAAACCCCTTATTTTTCTGTATCCTGGAACTGTCTGATTTTGGAAGAGATACATTTAAAATATACAGGATTTTAATTTAAATCAAAGATTCTTTAGCTCTCTAATACTTAGGTGCTATGTTTTTGTGGAACATTCAGGTTTGATCATTGTTTCTTCTTTGTAAGTTTTGCTCTTTTATTATTATTATACAACATTCCAACTTATTCTGTTCAGTGCTTTTAACCCTGAGTCCCACCCTGTCCGCCATTAATTTTGTCATTCCTCCTTGTTTTTGTTTGTTTGTGTTTGCTGGACGTCTCTTTGCTCATCCCCTTATTCTCAACATCTTTTTTCCATGTTTAGGAGTGTTCTCTTATACAGCGTATATCTGGGTTTTGATTCTTAGCTCAGGGTGACAGGCTCATTTGATGGGATAATCCATTCTGTTTAACATATGACACATAATTTTATTATGCTCATCTTTACGTTCACTATTTAATTCACTTTGTGATTCCCCTTTATTTATTTTGATCTTTTAGCTGATTTTATGTACCTTTCATTCTACTTTTCTCTTATGAGTTTGAAAGTTCTGTATTTTTTCATCCTGCTAGTGATTAACTTTTATTTTTGACTGTCGTAATCAAACATACGCTTTTCACTATATGTGGAAGTAAGAAAGGCCTAGTTTTTCCTATGTGGATGTGCGATGGACTGAATGTGTCCCCTGCCCCACCAGTTTCATATGTTCAAATCCTAGCCCCACTGTGATGATGATTGGAGACGGGGCCTTCGGGAGGCCATGAGATCATGAGGGTGAAGCCCACATGAATGAGGTTAGTGCCCGTATAAAGGTGACCCTATACAGAGCTGTGTCGCCTTCCTTTTACCATGTGTGATGATAAAATTAGAAGTTGGCCATGTATGAATCAGGAAGCAGGTTCTCAACAGACACCAAACATGCTGGTGCCTTGGTGTTGGACTCACCACTTTCTGGAACTATCAGAGATAAATGTTGTCCAAGCCACTCAGTCTGTGGTCCTTTGTTATAGCAGCTGAACTGAGACAGTAAATTGGGCCTGAGGAGTGGGGTGCTGTGGTAAAAAAAATACCTACAGATGTGGGAAGTAGCTTTAGAGCTGGGTGGTTGGTACGGGCCAGAAGGCTTTGAAACCCATGCTAGGAAAAGTTTACACCGCAGCGAACAGACCATTGACAGCGATACTGGTAGGAGCTGAGGAAGAGAAGAGAACAGGTAGGAAGGGGTCCATCTTCCTCGAGTATGAAAAATAATCGTGAACAGAATGTTGGTGGAAATACAGATGATAGAGACCGAAGGTCAGATGGAAATGAGGAACCTGTGAGTGGACATCGGAGAAAAGTCAATCCTTGTTGTAAAGTGGCAAAGAACTTGGCTGACCCATGTTCATGTTCCAGTGTTTGGTGGACGGTAGAATTTGTGAGCACGACACCGGGTATTTAGCTGAAGAGATACCTTTTTTTTTTTTTCTTGAAAACCTTTATGAATTTCTTTTTTTTAAGTTTTTATTTTAATTCCATTTAGTTAGCATACAGAGTTAACTCATACCCCAACACACCATCCTTCTGGTAATGATCAGAAGGGTTCTCTATCATTAAGTCTGTTTCTTTGTCTCTCTCCCCCTCTTTTCTTTCCCCCTTTTGCTTGTTTCTTTTGTTTCTTAAATTACACAGATGAGTGAAATCATATAGTATTTGTCTTTCTCTTATTATTTCACTTAGCATAATACTCTCCAGATCCATCCATGTTGTTGGAAATGGCAAGAATTCATTCTTTCTTATGGCTGAGTAATACTCCATTGGATATATCTATATTGTAAGGCTGAGATAACAGAGGTGAACCAAAGATGCCTCAAAAGTGAGTCAAGGGAATAGGCTGAGCACACCTTTATTGTAAAGAGCTCTTGGGCGAGGTTCCGTGGCTTGGAGGTAGAAACAAGCCAGGGAAGTCATGTCCCAAGACTGGGGAGAGGGGTATATATAGGACTGTAGTTCTGGGTGGAGACCGCGAGGGCAGGTTTCCTTATTTGCTCCCCCTTTTCCTGGGTTGGGTTTCATCTCTGCTGAAGTGATGTGTCTTCTGAGAAACCAGTGGCGGGAAACTGGGAGCAGGAAGCTGGTGTCAGGAAAGTCCTGAGGCGGTCATAAGATGGCGTTCAATCTGCCATCTTGATGTCTTTTTCCAGACCTGTCAGACCCACCATCTTGGTGTCCTTTCCCAAACCCGCCAGACCTGTCATATATACCACCTCTTCTTTATCCATTAATCTAATTTTTACTGTTCATTTTTGAGGGGGGGCCTAGAGAGAGAGGGAGACAGAGAATCTAAAGTAGGCTCCATGTTGTCAGTACAAAGCCTAATGTGGGGCTCAAACCCATGAACTGTGAGATTGATGGGGGACCATGAGGCAGGCTGAGGGGCAAAGCACAAGCTAGCACACCTCACCCTGCCCCCAGGTGGGACATGTATAATATTCCTTGGACACTCCCAGCTACCCCCAAATGGGAAAGGACAAAAAAAACAAATGGTCAGACTGGTGAGAGTCTCCACCATTTTACCAGAAAAAGGCAATTCCATCATAGTCTAAAGTCCAGGAACTCCCTGTCTTAATGTTAATGCCTTGCTGGAGGGAAAAACAACTTTACCTTAACAATAGCTAGCCCTGCAGTAAGTCTTTAGCATGTGAAAGTCTCTTTGGAAACTCCCTCTTGATCCCCGGACTCAATAAAACAGTGCCCGCCCTCGCCCAACACTTACAGTGCAGCTCTTCCTGCCCGTGGTCTTGTCCTTGTGCTTTAATAAAATCACCTTTTTGCACCAAAGACGTCTTCAAAAAATCTTTCTTGGTGGTCAGCTCTGGACTGTCCCCCATCCCATCACCTCAAAACTTCATCAAGATCATGACCTGAGCTGAAGTTGGACACTTAGCCAACTGAGCCACCAGGCGCCCCTCCATTCATTTATTGATGGACACTTGGGCTGCTTCCATAATTTGGCTATTGTAAATAATGCTTCAATAAACATTGGGATGCATGTATACCTTTAAATTAGTGTTTTTGTGTTCTTTAGTAAATACCCAGTAGTGTGATTGCTGGATCATAGAGTAGTTCTATTTTTAATTTCTTGAGGAACCTCCATAGTTTTCTAGAGTGGCTGCACCAGTTTGCATTTCCACCAACAGTGCAAGAGGGTTCCTTTTTCTCCACATCGTCACCAACACGTGTTGTTTCTTGTGTTGTTGATTTTAGCCATTGTGACAGGTGTGAGATGAAATCTCATTGTAGTTTTGATTTGCATTTCCCTGATGAGTGATGGTGAGCCATTTTTTCACGTGTTTGTTGGCCGTCTGGATGTCTTCTTTGGAATAATATCTGTTCATATCTTCTGTCCATTTTTAATTGGATTATTATTTTTTTTTAAATGTTTATTTATTTTTGAGAGACAGAGAGAGCACTAGTGTGGGAAGGGCAGAGTGAGGAGGAGACAGGATCTGAAGCAGGCTCTGCATTGACAGCAGAGATCCCGATATGGGGCTCATACTCATGAACCACTAGACCATTACCTGAGCCATAGTCAGATGCTTAATCAACTGAGCCACCCAGGTGTCCTGGATTATTTGTTTTCTGGGGGGATACTGAGTTTATAAATTCTTTATATATTTTGGGTACTAACACTTTATGGTATATGTCATTTGCAGATATTTTCTCCTGTTGGTTGCCTTTTAGTTTTGTTGATTGTTTCCTTCACTGTGCAGAAGCTTTTTATTTTGATGTAGTCAAAATAGTTCATTTTTGCTTTTGTTTTCCTTGCCTTAGGAGACATATGTAGAAAAATGTTGCTATGGCTGGTTTTGGAGAAATTACTGCCTGTATTCTCTTCTAGGATTTTTATGGTTTCAAGTCTCAAGTTAAGGTCTTTTCTCTATTTTGAATTTATTTTTGTGTAAGGTATAAGAAAGTGGTCCAGTTTTACTCTTTTGTATATTGCTGTCCAGTTCTTCCCATATCATTTGTCGAAGAGACTAGCTGAAGAGATTTCTTTTTTTTTTTTTTTTTATGTTTTATTTATTTCTAGGAGAGAGAGAGACAGAGACAGTGTGAACAGGGGAGGGTCAGAGAGAGAGGGAGTCACAGACTGAAACAGGCTCCAGGCTCTGAGCTGGCAGTCAGCACAGAGCCCGACGCGGGGCACGAGCCCACGAACCGCGAGGTCATGACCTAAGCGAAAGTCGGACGCTTAACCGACTAAGCCACCCAGGCGCCCTGAGACTAGCTGAAGAGATGTCTAAGTTAAGCATTGAAACTGCAGCTTGGCCCATCCTGACTGTGTGCAGTACAATGTGAGGAAAGATAAATGCCTTGAAGACAGAATCGTTCAGCAAAAAGAAAGCAAAACTTAAAGATTTGGAAAATTCTCAGCCTGTCCATATTACGAAATACATGAGAAAGTCGGTCTGGAAAAGAACATGATGTGGCCAACTGACCATTTGATAAAGAGATTAGTGTGGGCTGACCCATTGACCTAATCAACCCTCTCCAAAACAGCCAGGAATGGAGATGGGATTATACCGGGAGAAACTGGAGCAGCTGGGACTATAGGAAACAGAGAAAACAGGAAAAATGCAGGAAGACTATGGAATTCTTAGATCCTGCAGACTCAAGTCATAGAACTGTTTGGTGTGAATGGATGCTGGTCTTCAAGACAAAGGAAGACTGGCGGGAAAGGCAATTCAGAGATCAACAGAGGACTACAGGCCCCGCATGCTTGGACCCCGGGGCCAGAGATACATCCACCACCTGGGTTTCACAGGGTGTGACCAACACTTTGATGAGCCCTGGGCCCGGGCCACCTGGTGGAGCCTCAGGGACAGAACCCTTACCCTGACAGAGCACCTGCAGGGCTAGGACCGCCAGGAAGAACCTCGGAGGCATGGGGGCTGCTGTCAAGAGCAGTGGTGGGGGAGGCGCCCCCTGAGCCAGCTGGATGATGTTTCTATCCTAGTTGGTCTAGAAGGCAGACTGTCAAGCCAGAGTGGCTTTGGTTTTGCTTGGGACCTGTCATCTCTTTCTCCTTTTTGGAATGGGGACACCTATTTGTATTTTGTTTTAAGTTTATTTATTTATTTTGAGCAAGACAGAGACAGCACAAGTGGGGAGGGGCAGAGACAGAGAGGGGGAGAGAGACAATCCCAAGCAGGCTCCACACTGTCAGTGCAGAGCCCAGTGTGGGGCTCAAACTCCCAAACCACGAGATCATGACCTGAGCCCAAACTAAGAGTTAGACACTTAACCAACTGAGCCACCAAGGTGTCCCTATCTTTGTTTAGAGAGAGAGAGAGAGAGGGCACGCAAGTGGGGGAGGGGCAGAGAGAGAGAGAGAGAGAGAGGGAGAAAGAGAATCTCAAGCAGGCTCCACACTCAGTGAAGAGCCCAACATGGGACTCACCCTGAGATCATGACCTGAACCCAAATCAAGACTCTGATGGTCAACTGACTGAGCCACCCAGGTGCCCTGAGAACATCTATCTTATGCCTGTCCTACCATTATGTTTTGGAAGTGCATAATGTTTTTGGCTTCACAGGCTCCTACTTGGAGAGGAATTTTGTCTCCAAATGAGTTGCAGCGCACATGCAACTTCTGTCGATTTTCCTTTTGTGAATCTGTCTTTTGTCTGTCCAGTTTCTAGGGCTGTAGCTGGAAAATCAGGAGGGTAGTAGGGAAAAAACATGTTTTCCCTTTAGCACATCACCCACATCCAATATACCTGATGGTCAGAAACAGTGTGGTCTGCTAATTCGGTTTTAAAGTGTCCAAAACTGGGTAGTGTCCTCAGGTGCATGAAGGAGATACAAATTAATTCTTTCTTCATCCCTGCCTCAAAGAAGTTCCACAAACACTTTTCTAAGGAAAATGAGCATTTATAGTAATGCTAAGCACCCAAGAAAATAACACCCCATGATAAGGAAGCAGCAGAAACAGCCAGCAGCATAGACTCATCATTGTTTAGATATTGGAATTACCAGACACACATCATAAAACCCATTCTGCTATGTTCTAGGAAAAAAGACAAAGTGAGAATCATTGTCTGGGTATAAGAAAGTCCGAAATCCTGACCTAGCAGTTTCAAGAAAGAGCCAACTAGAACTTCCGGCAATTACAAAGAAAAATGAATGAAATTAGAAATTAAATCAGTGAGTTTAACAGCAAATTAGGCATGACTGAAAAGTCTACGAACTGGGTCATAAATCCGATCTTATAATAGTACAATAACAGTGATACTAGCAAGCCAACAAGAGAGAATGAAGGCATTGCCAGGGGGTGGAGAGGAGGAAATGAGAAAGAAAAGGAAGAGAGAAAAAGGAAAAGGAAAAACAATTCTAACCCCCCCCACCAAGAGGAACACCAGAAAAGTTCATTTTTATAGGCTAAGCCACAGCGAATATCCAGCATTCACTGAGATGCTCAACATTCACTGGCTTCAGCACAATAGAAGTTATTATTATTTTTTTGCTCATATAACATGCTGCCTAGATAATTCCTGGTCAGTCGATAGCTCTTGTCCTGGCAGTCATCAGGCTTTTCTCTCATGCCTTGGTGTCCTCTAGGATGTCATGATTGTCCGTACCCAGCCGCTGAAAAGGAAAGTTCGTGTAGTGGAGGCATACCTGTTCTGTTTCTTCAAAGCCTTGGACCAGAAGAGGTGCCCATCCCTTGAGGTAGTGGTGAAAACCAGCCAGCATCAGTGAAAGCTACAAGGGAAGCTGGACAAATATAGCCTGTAGCTGGCAGCCACTTTGAAGCTGTCTTAATACCAAAGAGGGGGAATATGGTTTGGTTGACTGCTAGCCAGCATTGATTCACCAGGAGGTATAAACATTCAAGAAACCTGATCTCAGAAAGTGCCCACAGGCATAGTAGAAAATAATATTGAAAGGGATAGGACTGATATCATGGTTGTTTTCTGATAAACATTTTTATTATGGTATATGTATGTTCAGAAAAGCCTACGGATCCTAATGTATGGCCTCATGAATGATCACAAAGTAAAAATAGCCATCTATATGCCACCCATATCAAGACATAGAATATCACCAGCACCTGAAGAGCCTGACTTGCAAGCCCTTCCAGTCACCATCTTGAATCTTCTTCTGAATGATAACCTGTACCCTGATTTACAACACCTCAGCTTAGTTTTGTCTGCTTTTGAACCTTATGTAAACATTCTACTGTGTGGGCTCTTTCCTGTACACCTTCTGTTGTGTAGCATTTGCTTGTGAAATTCGCCCATAGTTACATGTGTTGGATTTTTTTTTTTAGTTTTTTAATGTTTATTTATTTTTGAGAGACAGAGAGACAGAGCACGAGCAGGGGAGGGTGAGAGAGAGAGGGAGACACAGAATCTGAAGCAGGCTCCAGGCTCTGAGCTGCCAGCACGGAGCCCGACGCAGGGCTCGAACCCACAAACTGTGAGGTCATGACCTGAGCAAAAGTCGGATGCTTGACCGACTGAGCCACTCTGGTGCCCCTACATGTGTTGATTTTTCATTCACTCCTTCATTTTCATTGTAGCATAATATTTCATTGTGTAAATATTCCATAATTCACTTATCCATTCTGTGTCCAGTAGACATTCGAGCTAGTTTTGGCTTTGGATATTACAGTTATTGCAATGAGAAGATCCCTTTACTGTGCTGACCATCATGCCCAGTGCAACCTGTGTTCCATGTTATTGTTATTATGTCTTAGCATGTTCCTTCCCTATCTCCCTTTCTCTTTTCCTTCCACATAACTGCCTAGAATAAAGAAGAGAATTATTATCAAGGCTTTAGGAAAGTTTATTGAAGAGCTGTGGTTCCTGTTCTTGACTCTAAAGTGTATGTTTGACCTTGGGTTTTTTTTGTTAGTTTTCTTTTAAGATTTTACGAGTAAGTGATAACCATGCAGTATTTGTCTTTCTCTGTCTAGCTTATCTCAGTGTCATGCCCTCAAGGTCCATCCCCATCATTGTAAATGACAGGATCCTCTTCTTTCTCATGACTGAATAATACAACATTGTAAGGAATGGATACACCACACCATCCTTATCTAATGTATAACATGGTGACTATAGTTGATAACACTATGTATAACTGAAATTTGCTAAGAGAGTAGAACTTCATTGTGCTCACCAAAAATACATACACACACACACATACATACGTACATACAAAAACAAAACAAAACAAAAAAACCCCAGGTAAATGTGTGATGGATGTGTTCATTAAGTCGATGCAGGAGGAATCCTTCCACATTATAGGCATATATCAAACCATCAGGACGTACACTTTATTTTTTTATTTTTTATTTTTAAAGAGACGTGTGTACTTCTGAAGTTTCTTTTAATGTTTATTTACTCTTGAGAGGAAGAGACAGAGCATGAGTGGGGGAGGGGCAGAGAGAGAGGGAGACCCAGAAACTGAGCTGTCAGCACAGAGCCCGACGCGGGGCTCAAACCCACGAACCATGAGATTGTGACCTGAATCAAAGTTGGACGCTTAACCGACTGAGCCACCCAGGTGCCCCAGGATATATGCTTTAAATATCTTATAATTTTATTTGTCAGTGATACCTCCATAAAGCTAAAAAGATAATGTATATAAGTTATTTTTTTTATCTAATAAAAGTTAAAAAAATTCATGATGGAGATCAAGCTTCCACACATTTCCCAGCTATACAAATATTTTTGTACCTCTCTTCAGCACATGCTTGCTCTTATAGCCTGACCTTTTTTTGAGGGTAGAAACGGGTCTTATAAGTTTGGGTATCTTTTCCTGCTACTAATGTAATAAAAGTTTTTGAACAGAAGCATATAAGAATAAACACGGTGTTATAGCCATAGGAGAGAAGAGCATCTATTGCAGTAAAGAGGCAACCCTGAGAAAATGTGCTAGGTCATGGTCATATCTATATTTGCTTTCTGCCGTATCCTTCTCTGTAGATAGATGTTGGGTACGCTTCTTTAGCTACTCTGCCTCTATGTGAAGTGCTTGGGCAGTTGTGTGTGTGAGTGTGTGTGTGTGTGTGTGTGTGCTTGCTTGAGTACGAGGGCACACAAACGCACATTTACATGTAGTCTCTTTCCTTCTCATTGATACACACAGATATTTATATACTTGGAGGTGCTGAAAGGTCTGATTTTCCAGACATCCGAAACGGAGTTGCTTTGACATGGAATTGTGAATGGCAGTGTTGAGTTCATGGTGGATTCTACCCCCAGTGCACCCAGAGAGCTCAGTTAGACGGTCATTGTGCAAAACTCAGCATTCCCATGGAGCACCATTGACTCGAGTGGGGAAGCCTTGAAGCAATCCATCATCAGTCATGATGCAGCTTTCCTAGCTTGTGAATGCTTCATAGACATCAAACCAGGATTCTGAACTGTTATTGATATGTTTTTTTATGGAAATCCAACTTTTCCCCTGTCGTTTTCCCAGTCAGATTTGAGTACAAAACAAAAACCTTGAAGCATACCAGTACAACTCCAGCGTGGGGAGGGGGAGAGGGCGGAAATCAAATTTTCAAAAGTGTAATGTGGCCAGTTTGTGGTCTTTTATTACCCAGAGATTTATCACATTCACTGTATAATTACATCTCCACATCTGTGGGGCACAAATGTTTTATGTTTCCCAACATTTATGGTTTGACATCGGAAACATCTGGGCAGGCCCAGTATGCAACATCTGGAAGACATTTCTGAGCTTTTATGACATGCAGAGTGATCTTTGTTTTGGAATAAGTGTGTGGTTTCCTCCAGTAGCTCTTCCTGCTGGTAATGTCCTTCTAATTGGCATTTCACTGGGGGATTGAAAGAAGCCTGGCTCCCTGACCTCCGCTGGGTGTAAGGAGATGCTTCAGAGGAATCTGCACATAGTCAAGATTCAGGGGGGGAGAAGATGCCAAGTCATGGGTTTAACTCCCTTAAAACACGATTCAGTGATCAAGGGAAGCAGGTTGAGAGGAGGGAAGGGAACTTGGATTATTGGGCCGGAACTTACTTAGGCGCTTTCTTCAAATGAAGGCATTTCTGACAAAGTATGCATCATTGTCCTCATTTCTCAACAAGGAAACTGAGTCTCAGAGAAGTTAATTTGCTCAGGCTCACCCAACAATAAGTGGTGGATCTGAGGTTTACTTTGTTTGTCTAGCATTGTGTTAGAAGATGGTGTCCTTGTTCTTAAAGAATGGGCAGATAGCTTAACACAGAACAGATATTTTTGGAGAGCCTACTATGGGCTAGGAGGTATTCTGGGTGCTGGGGATAGATCAACGAACAAAACAGACAAAATTTGCTGTCCTCATTGATCTTATATTCTATTGCAATAGAGTAGCAATCAACAAGAGATGCTTAAGGTACACAGTAGGTAGGAAGGTGATGAGTGAAACAGGCACAGAAATAGTACAAAGCATGGGGTTTGAGAATGTGGTGGAAGGATTTATTTTAGTTTGGGCTCTCCCCAGCAGAGCCTGGAAACAGAACTTGGAAGTGGATAGTTTATTTGGGAGGTGATCCCAGCAAGCAAAATTAGGGAGTGGAGAAAATGACCTGGTGTAGAAAGACAGGCCAATAAACGACACCTTAAGGAACTCATTACCCCAAATGGGGCTCAGCTGCCCCTGGGAATCCTCTGAGGAACCATGTAGAACACACCTAGAATTGTTCTCTGGCAAACTGGGGAACTTGAGGCTCTTATCTTTCATTGGGTAAGGGGCGCTTTGGGAAAGTTTTAACTCCTTTACATTTTCAGGTTGTGCCTGCACGGAAGGAAAGATCTTCTGTGGCTCCAAAGTAGCGACAAAGAGAGGTACCAGTGCACATACTTGGCATAGGGCACCGGACATGTTTTCAAAGTGTGCTGAATCCAGCTAGGCTGCAGGCATTGTCATGGTGCACCCTCAGCGTCCACTGCAGGGCTGACATTTAATGTGAGGAGGTCCTTGTAGTCCTCATTAGGTAAGCGATATTCAAATGAAGACTTGAAAGAGGTTGAGGGTAGGGCTAATGGCTATCTAGCTTTAAAAGGCTGAAGTAGAGCCAGTTTTGAGGCCCTGGTGGGAGAGGATGTCTGGCATGGCCGAAGAACATTGAAGAAGCCTACCTGGGTGGCTGGAATGGCATGGGCATGGGCAAGAGCAGTAAGAGATGAAATTGAGGGAAGCAGGGGACCGGATCACATAGGTCTTGTGGATAACAGGAAGGAGTTCTGGCTTTGCCAGGAGAGAATCGAAGTCATCAGAGGGTTTGAGCAGAGGAGTGGTGTAACAGCTTACATTTAGACACATCATTCTGGCTGCTTAGTTGAGAATCAGCTGTAAGATGGATGATGAGGTTGGCTGGGACCAAGGTGGAAACATGGGATGTGATGAGAAGCAGACAGATCGGGATATGCTTTGAAGGTAGAGCCCACAGAACCTTCTGGCAGAATAGATGTGAATATGAGAGCAGGAGACGTGTGCAGGATGCGTCAGCAACTAGAATAAGAGAGTTGCTGTCAAGTGAGGTGGGGAAGTCGGTAGAAGGCAGAGATTTGATGAGGAAGATCAGGCATCCAGTTTTGGACATTTATAGTTTGAAGTGAATATTACACATAAAATAAGAGATGCCAAGTAGGATGTTGGACCTACGCCTGGAGTTTGGGGGTGAGACCTGGCTTGGAGATGTAATTGTGGGAATCTTCAGCATACTGCTTTGCATCAGAGCCATGAGACCAAATGAGGTCACCAGTGGAGGGACGGAGAGGGAGAAGAGAGGTGCTCCAAGGGCTGAACTCTGGGGCCTCCCAGACTTTGTAAGTCAGGAGAGAAGAGGAGGCCAACAAGGGGCTGGAGAAAATGTAGCCAGAGGAAAAAGGAGGAAAGCCAACACAAAGTTGTGTGTATGAAGTCAGATGAGATCAAGTTTAAGAGGGAATTGGAGGAAGGTAATTGGAGACAAGGGGTAGAAACAACTTCTTTGAATCATTTTGCTACAAAGAAAAATTGACAAATGGAATAACAGAACATGGAGTCAAGAGAGAGACTTTTCTCTCATTTTGAGAAATCATAGCAATTATTCTGCTAATGAGAACGATCCACTAGGGAATGGAAAGGGAGGAGTTGGAGGAGAGAGAATTGCTGTGTGGATATCCTACCTACTGTAGTCAAGAAGCCATGAGTCTGGATTCCCAGTGACACTTCAGTCTTGGATGAAAACAAGCACAGTTCCTCATTTTAACAAAAATGATTCTGGAAGACGTGGAGATGTTTGGGTGGGAATTTCTGAAAGCTTCTTGATTGCTTCAAGTCTCTTAGTGAAGAAGGACGTTGGTGTTGGGTCATGGCGTTGGATGTTGAGAAGACAGAAGTATAAAGTATTTATCTGTGAGTATGAGGAAGACCATGAACTAGCGGAATATTGTATGACTTCCAGGAACAGGAGAGGGGTCCATTTGGGGTTCATGGTCATAAACTTGTTTTACCGAGGTAAGAGCACAAATCCACCATTAAGGAATGACAGTGAAGAGTGGGTTTGATGTTGCTCATAGGTTAGGATTGTCTATGCTCCAAGGGAATATTTATATCCTGTCACTCATCAGGCTTTATAAGAGAGCAGGGAAAAGGATATTCTACATGAATTCATGACAGTGAGAATTGATAGAACCTTCTGGGTGAGCCATTAGATAACTACAAAATTTTTAAATAGATCAGCATCCCTCCATCCCATAATGTTGTCGTGCACAACTCAGATCCCCATCCCCAGAACCCAGCACCTCTGCAGGACTCAGGCAGAGTCCTCTACTGTCCTCACTGCTGGGAGTTGGACACCCTGCTGGCTCTCTCAGCTGAGTCATTCTTTGGGAATTGCCCTCGGCCCAAGAGCTACCCCAGTTGGGAGCAGCCTGCATCCACTGAGTGGTTAATATGGGTGCACCATCCTTGCCTCAAGGTGCGGTAATTCTGAAGGGCCATCGTAGGTCCAGAGCTCCCCATGAGATGTGCTGAGGCCTTTTACATGGATGTGTCAGAGCTGAACAGCTCCCTCTCTCCAGCCCTATTTCCTTCTCTCCTCAACACCTAACAGGTGTTGATTCTGAGGGTANTTGTCATTTGAAAATGAAATGAATTAGAAAGCCACATTGGGACAGGAAACAAGAAGTGAGGGAGAAAACATCTGTGTAAGTAACCAGGACCATTGGCTAGGGCTTTACCATGCGGTGCAGGCAGTGGCTTCTGAGAGGATATTTGGTGGAGGACCATTGCTTCAGCCCAAAGAAAAGGTTGTGGTAGTTCCCATAGACCCCAAAGATTACCACACAGTCAAACTCTTGACATGAGATGCGGGGCCTAATCTCAGGGACACTTCTCATGGATTCTCATCCCCTGGTCCAACCAAACTCTGTCACTTGGCATCTGTTTGAAAATGTCCTTTGTGAAAAGACTTAATTTCATTGTCTAAACCCATCCTTCTTTCTTATTGGAACTTGAAAAATACGAACAAAAGAAGCTAACTTATTATCATTTCTACAGACTCCATCCTAATCCAATACACCAACATCAACACTTGAAATCTAGGAAAGTAATAATCATGATAGTGCACAGTATTCTTAAGATGCTTGGGGAAAAGGCAGAGCAAATGTTATCTCCAGACCATGAATAAATTAACATTGTGGGAATACCACTACAATCCAAAGATTTTGCTATTTTCCAAGATTTTAAATCACTTACCAGTATATCTAAGGTAGGCATCATTATTTTCATTTATAAGAAAAAAGTTAAATGATAGCATAATTATCAAGTTGGAGGATATTGAAATCTGTCATTCCTAGAACTTTGGTCAAGAGAGGAATATTGATCAATTTGTTTCAAAGTGTAAACATGCTTATCTGTGTTAAGGAGTTGAGATCCCCATGTGGAAACTGTCTTATGTTTTCTTGTAAGGATTTTCTTGTTTCAGGTCTCACATTTAGGTCATTAATCCATCTTGAGTTTATTTTTGTGTGTGGTGTAAGAAAGTGGTTCAGTTTTCCCAGCACCATTTGTTGAAAAGACTATTTTTCCCATTGTATATTCTTCCTTCGTCAAATATTAATTGACCATGTAATCATGGGTTTATTTCTGGGCTCTATATTCTGTTCTATTGATCCATGTGTCTCTTTGTCTTCCAGTACTATACTGTTTTGATTGCTATGTCTTTGTAATAGATCTTGAAATGCAGGATTGCGATTCTGCCAGCTTTGTTCTTTTTTTCTCAAGACTACTTTGGCTATTCAGGATCTTTTGTGCTTCTGTACATATTTTAGGATTATTTGTTGTAGTTCTGTGAAAAATGTTGTTGGTATTCTGATAGCAATTGCATTAAATCCGTAGATTGGTTTGAGTAGAATAGACATTGTAACAATATTTGTTCCTTTAATCCATGAGTATGGAATGTTTCTCTATTTGTCATCTTTAGTTTCCATCATCAATAATTTATAGTTTCCAGAGTAAAGATCTTTTACCTCCTTGGTTAGTTTATTTCTTGGTTAAGTTTATTTCTAGGTATTTTATTATTTTTGAGTGATCATAAAAAGGATTGTTTCTTCCACCCTCCCCCCTTGTCTTTCCTCCTCCTCCTCCTCCTCCTCCTCCTCCTCTTCTTCTTCTTCTTCTTCTTCTCTTGTCTCTTTCATTTGAGAGAGAGAGAGAGAGAGAGAGAGAGAGAATCTTAAGCAGGCTCCCCACTCAGCTCTCTTTCATTTGAGAGAGAGAGAGAGAGACAGAGAGAGAGAGAAAGAGAGAGAGAGAGAGA
>NW_027533258.1:6162685-6175311 GCF_008692635.1 Crocuta crocuta | reverse complement strand
TTTTTTCTCAAGACTACTTTGGCTATTCAGGATCTTTTGTGCTTCTGTACATATTTTAGGATTATTTGTTGTAGTTCTGTGAAAAATGTTGTTGGTATTCTGATAGCAATTGCATTAAATCCGTAGATTGGTTTGAGTAGAATAGACATTGTAACAATATTTGTTCCTTTAATCCATGAGTATGGAATGTTTCTCTATTTGTCATCTTTAGTTTCCATCATCAATAATTTATAGTTTCCAGAGTAAAGATCTTTTACCTCCTTGGTTAGTTTATTTCTTGGTTAAGTTTATTTCTAGGTATTTTATTATTTTTGAGTGATCATAAAAAGGATTGTTTCTTCCACCCTCCCCCCTTGTCTTTCCTCCTCCTCCTCCTCCTCCTCCTCCTCCTCTTCTTCTTCTTCTTCTTCTTCTCTTGTCTCTTTCATTTGAGAGAGAGAGAGAGAGAGAGAGAGAGAGAGAATCTTAAGCAGGCTCCCCACTCAGCACAGAGCCTGACATGGGGCTCAATCCCACAACCCTGGGATCATGACTTGAGCTGAAATCAAGAGTCAGATGCTCAACCAATGGAGAAGCCCAGGTGCCCCAAGGATTGTTTTCTTAATTTCTCTTTCTGCTACTTCATTATTAGTGTATAGAAGTGCAACATATTTCTATATATCAATTTTTTATCTCATGATTTTACCAAATTAATTAGTTCTAGTAGTTTTTTGGTGGAATATTTAGGGTTTTCTATGTATAGTATCATGCTGTGTACAAATTGTCAAAATTTTACTTCTTTTTTACCAACTTGGGTGTCTTTTTTTCTTTCTCTTATCTGATTTCTGTGGCTACAGCTTCCAATATTTTGTTGAATTTGAGACTGAACATTTTTGTCTTTTCCCTGATCTTAGAGGTAAAGCTCTTGGTTTTTCACCATTGAGTATGATGCTAGCTGTTGATTTTTAATATGTGGTCTTGATTATGTTGAGGTATGTTCCCTTTAAACCTACTTTGCTGAGAGTTTTTTTTATATCATGAATGGATGTTGTACTTCGTCCAATGCTTTTTCTTCGTTTACTGAGATTACCATATGGTTTTTATGATTTCTGTTAATTTGATGTATCACATTGGTTAGTTTGTGAATATTGACCCCCTTTAGATTTCTGGAATAAATTCCATGTGATCATGGTGAATGACTTTTTAAATGTGCTGTTGGATTTGATTTGCTAGTATTTTGTTGAGTATCTTTCCATCTGTGTTCATCGGAGGTAGTGGCCTCTAGTTTTCCTTTTCTGTAGTATCTTTATCTACAAGCCCAATGCTGGGCTTGTAGAATGAATTTGGAGGCTTTCCTTCCTCTTCTGACTTTTGGAATAGTTGGAGAAGAATGGATATTAACTCTTCTTTAAATGTTTGGTAGAATTCATCTGTGAAGCCATCTGGTCCTAGACTTTTGTTTGTTGGTAATTTTATTATTATTATGGATTCCATTTTATTGCTGATAATCAATCTGTTTCAGATGTTCTATTTCTTCTTGACTCAGTTTTGGAAGGTTATGTTCAGGTTTTTGAAATGTGTGTCCGGGCTCATCCTTTACCCATACTACTTTAATTGGAGTGGGGAGATAAGACTTGAGACTGGAATTGGGTGGTTAATAAGGATGTAGGGTGAGGAGGAGTGAAATGCTAGAGCAGAAATGAACCTATGGGATACTTCTAGCTATTTCCTCTTCTATTGCAGCCCAACTTCCCTGTCACTCGTATGCATGTCAAATCCTTGCTTATATGGTTGTTAGTTTCAAAAACTATCTTCCTCTCAGTTTTATGTTTATCCACATCATCTCCTTCAAGGCTCCATTGAATCTCTGGAATTTCAGCCGTCTTTCTCCATGTATTACTGATATCTTCTCATCATATCTATGTACTCACACGGAGGTTGACTTGGATCCTCCACAGGATGAGCCACAGTGCCACTACTGGAGGCACTAAGAGTGGGAAAGAGGGACAGTATGGTTCCCTTAAGTCTTGAAACCAAAGGAGATCAAAGAGGCAGGGGGTATGGAGCCAGAGTTTGAAGACAGGTGTCTTGAATGCACATTATTCTACAGCTTCACTCGAATCTCCCTTTCTAGAAGGTATCATGTCTTATGAGTTCAGAATGGATAATTCTCTCACGCCAATAAATAGACAATGGACAGGACCTTGCAGTTCCTGACCAGTGCACCAAAAGAACAAAGACAGAGAAGTTTAAGTCCCAAGAATTTAAGTTCTACGAAAGGTGCATCTAATCATAGGCAGCCTATGAAAAATGGATCTTCTTCCTCAGTTCTGTATATATATTATCACTTATACTGGCTATCCTAATAGAATAATATCAAGTGACACTAGGGTTGCATTTTAAGGAAACGGAATCATTTGTGTCTTTGTTCATTCAGACAGAAAAAAATGGTCTGAGCAACTGCTTTGTATTTGGTGCTAAATGTCTTAGGTTTGGTTCCCTGGAAGACCCGAGTGGAGATTCTGTGCAAGTGTTTTATTAAGAACATGCTCCCAGGATAAACTGAAAAGGGAGGGTACGGGGGTGGGCAGGGGGGAGGGAATCTGGAATTCCCTGAGCCCAGAAGTTTCCTGTGTGTTGTGAAGAGGCAGGGGGAAAAATGACAGAGTCCAGAGACTTCTGCTAAAGCTCTAGTTCTGGCCCCAACTGGTGGCCTTAGATTAGTTTTTTTTCCAAAGCTCTCCTGAAAGCATTTGAAGCAATTAAATAGGATGGCTTGTAAATTTAACAAATGTCCGGTGAGAGTCCTCTCCAGGGAGGTAATGCAGAACGGGAGAATCTTGCCTTTGGGAGATTCTCAGCTCTGATGGCAAGCTCCGTTCGTGGGTCAGCACTGCAGCCACACCCATGCAGTGGGGGGGTCAACCAACACTGGATGGAGTGAAATAAAAATGTGGCCGCTGGTTAGTTTAGGTCTCCACAAGTGAGGTTTTACATAATGGAAATATATGCCTTTAGGGCTAATGAAGACAGCACTCCGTAACAGAAATAGAGAAGTCACCTCTCTCTGATCCAGCCCCCACCCTGGCTAAAATACGGGTCGAGGAAATGACCGAGGATTCCGGTTTGAAAGCATGGCATCTTTTTCTTTTTCTTTTTTTTTTCCCCCTTAGCTTTAATGAGAGACAATTGACAAGTCAGAATTGTATTTATTTCAGGTGTACAGCATGTTTAAAAAATTTTTTTTAATGTTCATTTATTTTTGAGAGAAGAGAGAGACAGAACATGAGTGGGCAAGGGGCAGAGAGAGAGGGAGACACAGAATCGGAAGCAGGCTCCAGGCTCTGAGCTGTCAGCACAGAGCCCAACTCGGGGCTTGAACTCACAAACTGTGAGATCATGATCTGAGCTGAAGTCCGATGCTTAACCGACTGAGCCCCCTAGGCGCCCTTACAACACGATGTTTTGATACACCTAGACACTGTGAGCTGATCCCCACAATGAAGCTAATTAGCATAACTGTCACCTCACACAATTACCAGTTGCTTTCTTTTTTTTTCTTTTTTTTTTTCTGGTGAGAACACTTTTAGATCTGCCTTCTTAGGGAATTTCAAGTGTGCAATACTGTATTGTTAACTAGAGTTATCAGGCTATACACTAGGTCTCCAGCGTGTTCTTCTTGCATAAATACAGCTTTATCTTTTGGTCAGCATCTCCCCGTTTCCCCTTCCATCCCATCCCTGGTAACCATCATTCTCCTCCCTGAGAAGGCATGGCATCTTTTTCTTTTTAACTTTTTTTATTAATTTTTGAGAGACAGAGAGAGACAGAGTGTGAACTGGGGAGGGGCAGAGAGGGAGACACAGAATTAGAAGCAGGTTCCCGGCTCTGAGCTGTAAGCACAGAGCCCAACATGGGGTTTGAACATGAGTCATGAGATCATGACCTGAGCTGAAGTCAGACACTCAACTGACTGAGCCACCCAGATGCCCCACATGGCATCTTATTGATTGGCTGGAACCAAATAATTAACCAAATAATTAACGTGTCCAAAGGGCCTACATGTTTGGACCTGTCCCTGTGTGAGAAACTCTCCACTGGGGATAGCAAAAATGGGCTCAAATGCACAATAGTGAGATGTTCTAGGGCATATGAAGGAATGTTCTAGGAGGGAAGAAAATCTGCACATTATCCATCACTCACTTGATGATTCAACAAATACTTACTGAGCCCCTGCTGGATACCAGGCATTGTTCGAAGCCATAGGGATTTAGCGATGAGAACAAACACAGTCATTCTCCTCGCAGAACTTAAATTCTAGCAGAAGAGACACAGACAGAAAAACAATAAAGAAGTACACGNTCTAGGGCATATGAAGGAATGTTCTAGGAGGGAAGAAAATCTGCACATTATCCATCACTCACTTGATGATTCAACAAATACTTACTGAGCCCCTGCTGGATACCAGGCATTGTTCGAAGCCATAGGGATTTAGCGATGAGAACAAACACAGTCATTCTCCTCGCAGAACTTAAATTCTAGCAGAAGAGACACAGAAAAACAATAAAGAAGTACACATAGGGCCACCTGGGTGGCTTAGTTGGTTAAGCATCTGACTTCAGCTCAGATCATGATCTTGCAGTTCGTGGGTTTAAGCCCCGCATCAGATTCTGTGTCTCCCCCTCTCTCTTTGCCCCTCCCATGCTCACACTCTCTCAAAAATAAATCAACGTTTAAAAAAATTAAAGAAGTAAATGTAATAGTGTTTTAGGTGGTAATAGAGTAATGGAGACAAATAAACCAGGGTAAGAAGTGGGGCAGCTGGGTTGTATGGAGTGATCCAGAAAGATCTCATAGTTAAGATGGCATTTGAGAAGAGCTCTGAAGGATACTGTGTGTGTGTGTGTGTGTGTTAAGAGTATTCAAAGAATAGGGCAGTGTCGCTGCAGGCAAAGCAGTGAGGAGAGTAGTGGGGCATAATACTGAAAGGCACCAATTGTGTGGGACAGTTGTTCTCAAACTTCTCTGCACATTAAAACTACCCGCAGAGCTTTTAAACATCCCAGCGATTAAACCACTCTGCAGACTCCCTGAGGTCACAACCCAGTGATCAATGGTTTTTAAAGCCCTCTAGGTGATTCTGATGTGCAGCCAGGGCTGATAACCAGCCATGAGGACCCATTGGCAGGAGAATTAATGGGCCACAGGGCTCAGCTGTGTTACCAAACATGACTCTTGATGTTTTCTTGAGGGTGTTTTTGGATGAGGTTTACGTTTTGTTGGACGTTGGGTAAAGCAGATTATTCTTTCTAATGTGGGTGGGCTTCATCCAGGCAGTCAAAGACTTGAATGGAACAAGAAAAGACTGTTTTGCCAGCAGATGGCTATTGCACTTGCCACACTGGCTCTCCCTGAGTCTCTAACCTGCTGGCCCACCGTGCAGACTGTGGTCTTGTGAGCTTCTACAATCGTATGAGCCAATTCCTTAAAAGAAGTCTCTATATGTGTACATATCCTCTTCTATTTATCTGAAGAACCCTATGGAGGCTTATAAGCAGAGAAGGGATAGGATCTGATTAACTTGTTAGATAAATCTCTGATTGCTGTACTGAAGTTAGACCGTGGAGGACCCAAGGGCAGAAGAAGGGAGACAACTTAGGAAGACACTGTAATAATCGGGGCGATCGTTAACGGTGACCCCGGTAGTAGCAGGAAGGTGATGTGAAGTTGGCGGATTCTGCATTATCTCTGAAGGTAGAGCAAGCAGTGTTGGCTGTTGGATACGTGACAATTTTGCTGCAGTTTATTTTGGTGATCTAGGGCCTCAGCCAATCATAGCTTGGGTTACTCACTTCCTTTATTTGATGCAGATTATCGGAGGCCAAGCAGAAAAGAGCCGTTAAGTATTAACAGACCCATGCCGTAAAGTGAAAGCCTGATCCTTAGAGAATTCTGGCCTCAACCAAACAATTCAAACATTTTCAAACATGTTGGAATAAGCAAGAAACAAAACACACTTTGACAGATAATTTATTTCCAAACTATATGTATCTTAAGTGTAACTGACTCCAGCTGTTTCTCCTCCTTTGCTCTTTTCCTCTCCCATCATTTTGACAAGGCACTGACAGCTTTAGAACACGTCCAGCGTGGTGTTCGCACAGTGGGACAAAACATTTTGTTATTCACAGGGACTCTGACCTCAGGAGGGCTGAGTTTTATTCTGTAAATCATCATCCAGACAGACATTCAAGTGCCGCTATTTTTGGCAGAGACCCTCTACCCAACCCAAGTCTGGTGTGCACCGGGAAGAGCTGAGTCAAGGTTCCAGAGAATCTCATTCTGTCCTTGTCTTTCGTGTCTTCCCCACTGCAACTCTACCCAGCACTTCTCAGGTCCAGGAACCTACCTGCTGTTTTTTGGCCTCCGGGTCTTCATAGAGGTGGTGTTTCTTTTATCTGGTGGCCGTTTCTCCCACCTGCTTTGCTTAGGTCGAGGCTTCGGTCTTTTCCGGAGAGCCTCTGACCAGGTGGGGTAGATTGTGGCGTCTCCGTCAATTTCTGTTTAAAGGCTTCTTCCATACCGAAGCCTTCCTTGAACCTTTCTAAACGAGGCTACCTCCCTCTGATATTGGATTCTACAGGAACCTTGAGATCCAGCACACCTATAGGCATCCGTATAATAGCTGTATCTATTCTCTAAGCTCTAAAACTCCATGAGTATAGGTCTTAGCCTGCCTGGTTCACTTCTGTGTGCTCAGCCACCCGCATAGTACCCTACACCCTTGACGATTCCATTAATAATTTAAGGAAAATTGTGCTAGGCCCTGAGTATACACTGGTGCTCATAAGGATTTGTTGGGTTGAGAACAAGATGGCGGAGTAGGAAGACCCTGAGTTCACCTCCCATGGATACATCAAAACCATAGCTACATATGGAACAACTCTCTCTGAAAATGATCTGAAGGCCAGCAGGATAGCTCTTCCAGCAGGGGCCCCAGTCCAGTGCCAGTCCAGACCAAGGCTGCCCACCAGGTGTGACGGGACAGGAGTTTTTTGGTGAGGCACCTGCTGAGGCAGGTGAATTGGGTGGAGAAAGTCCACAGGGAAACACCAGGGCAGGGTGAGCAGCGCTAGTAAAGTAGATAGAGAGTGTCAGAAGTGACACCCACCAGCGTCAGGCCAGGTAGACACAGAGTAAGAAAAATGGTGCCCACCAGTGTGTCCATTACTTGAGAAAGTTCCTATAGATCCCTGCCTCTATGGGTCATGACCTAAAATTAATCAATAAGCCTCTTTCACATATGGCCCAGATACTTTTCCATCTGCTGCTTCTATGTTGGGTCTCAGATCAAGTGAGTTTGTGCCATGAGCCCTTTAAAAAAAGTCTCATTTCTTATATTCTGCCGCCCTCCTGTACTGCTTTTAGAATGTGTTCAAACTTATGTGACCATTAACTTAAAATCGACTGCCATACACATAGGGTGTTGTATATGAGCCTCATGGTCACCACAGATCAAAACCTTATAAGAGATACATAAAAAATAGCAAGAAATGACTCCAAACATAACCCCAAAGAAACATCAAATCCCAAGCAAAGAGAGCACCACTTAGGGGTTCTAGAAAAAGAAGAAAGCCTCAAAGTTAGTAGAAGGAAGGAAACAATAGAGATCGGAGTGAAAATTAAATTGAAACTGAAACAAAACAAAACAAAAGTGGAAAAGATCAGTGAAGCTAAGAGCTGGTTCTTTGAAAAGATAAAATAACCTTTACCAAGACACATAAAAAAAAGAGGGCCCCAATAAATTTAGAACCGAAAGATGAGAAATTACAACTGACGACAAAGAAATACAAAGGACATAAGAGACCACTATAAACAATTATATGCCAATAATGGACAACCTGGAAAAAATGGATAAGTTCAAGACTGAATCAAGAAGAAATAAAAAATCTTCACAGACTGATTCCTAGTAATGAAAGGAATCATTTCATTTAAAAAGGTTTTCACTTTAGTTTTCACTCTAAAAACTACCAAGATGGGGCACCTAGGTGGCTCAGTTAGGTGAGCGTCTGACTTCAGCTTAGGTCATGATTTCACAGTTCATGAGTTCAAGCCTTGAATTGGACTCACTGCTGTCAGTCGAGAGCCTGCTTTATATCCTCTGTCCCCTTCTCTTTGCCCCTGCCCTGCTAATGCTTTCTCTCTCTCTCTCTCTCTCTCTCTCTCAAAAATAAAGGAAACATTAACAAAATAAATGCTAAAAAATAAAAACTAAGAAACATAAGTCCACGGCTAGACTTTTTTTTTTAGTTTATTTATTTTGAGAGAGAGCTAGAGAGAGCGAGAGAGAGTGCATGCCAGCAGGGAAGGGATAGAGAGGGAGGGAGCGGGAGAGAATCTCATGCGGGCTTTGCCATGACAGCATGCAGAGCCCACCATGGGGCTCAGACTCACAAAGCATGAGGTCATGACCTGAGCTGAAATCAAGAGTTGGACTTTTGCTGACTGAGCCACCCAGGCGCCCCTCAGACTACACTTTTTAAGTGAAATCTACCAAACATTTAAAGAGGACTTAATACTTATCCTTTTCAAACTATACCAAAATATTGAAGATGAAGGAATGCTTCCGTTCATTCTATGAGCTGAGCATTACCTTGATACCAAAACCAGACAAAGACATTATAAAAAAAGAAAATTGCAAGCCAATATCCCTGAGGAGCACAGATGCAAAAATCCTCAACATAATATTGGCAAAACCAATTCACCAATACATTAAAAGGATCAAACACCACAATCAGGTGGGATTTATTGTGGGGATGAAAAGATGGTCAATATCCACAAATCAGTCAGTGTAATATATACCATATTAACAAAATGAAGGATAAAAACTGTATGATCATCTTAATAGATAACAAAAAAGCATTTGAAAAATTCAACACGTGTTTACAATAAAAACCCTCAGAAAAGTGGGTATAGAAGAAACATGCACCAACATAATAAAGGCCATAAATGACAAACCCATAGGTAACATCATACTCAATGGCGAAAGCTTTCCCTCTAAGATCAGGAAAAGACAAAGATGCTCACTCTTGCCACTTTCGTTCAACATAGTACTGGAAGTCCTAGCCACAGCAATCAGATAAGAAAAAGAAGGCACTCAAATTGGCAAGAAAGAAGTAACACTGTCACTATTTGCAGATGGTATGACATTGTATGTAGAAAATCCTAAGGACTCTACCAAAAAAATTAGAACTAAACAAATGAACTCAGTAAAGCTGTGAGATGCAAAATTACTATACCAAAATCTGTAGCGTTTCTACACACTAATAATTCATTGTCAGAAAAGGAAACTAAGAAAACAATTCCACTTATAATTGCATCAGAAAGAATCAAATACCTAGGGAGAAATTTGCCAAGGAGGTGAAAGGACTGTACTCTGAATTCTATAAGACACTGATGAAAGAAATTGAAAATGACGAAAATAAGTAGAAAGATATTTCACATTCATGGATCAGAAGAATTACCATCGTTAAAATGTCTATTCTACTGAAAGCAATCTGTGGATTCAGTGCAATTCCTATCCAAATACCAATGACACTTTTCACAGAACCAGAACAAATAATCCTAAAATTTGTATGGATTCACAGGAGGCCCTGAATAGCCAAAGCGATCTTAAAAAAGAAGAAAAAAAGCTGGAAGTATCTTGCTTCCTGATTTCAAACTATACTACAAAGCTATAGTAACCCAAACAGTATGGTACGGGCACAAAAACAGACACAGGATCAAGGGAACAGAATAGAAAGCCCAGAAACAAACCTATGCCTATAAAGTCAATTAATCTATGACCAAGGAAGCAAGAATTACAATGAAGAAGAGACAGTCTCTTCAATAAATGGTGTTTTGAAAAATGGACACCTGCATGCAAAGGAATGAAACTCGATCACTTCTTATGCCATATAAGAAATTAACTCAAAATGGATTAAATACCTAAATGTGAGACATGGATTAAACACTGAAATGTGAGACCTGAAACCATAAAACCAAAAGAAAACATAGGCTGTGAACTCTTGGACTTAGCAATATTTTTTTGGGAGGGATTTGGCTCTTCAGACAAGGGCAAAAAAAGCAAAAATAAATAAATTAGATTACATCACACTTAAAAGCTTTTGCATGATGAAGGAAACCATTAACAAAAATGAAAAGGCAACGTACTGAGCAGGAGAAGATATTTGCAAGTGATATATCTGATGAGGGGTTAATAATGAAAATATATAAAGCGCTCATACAATTGAGCAAAAACAAAACAAAAACGGAAAACCAAACAAGCCAATTAAAAAATGGGCAGAGGACCTAAATAGATATTTTTCCAAAGAAGACTTACAGATGCCAACAGATGCATGAAAAGATGCTCAACATTACTAATCTCCAGGGAAATGCAAATCAAAACCACAATGAGATATCACCTCACATCAGACAGAATGACTAGTATAAAAAAGACAAGAAATCATAAGTATTGGAGAGGATGTAGAGAAATGGGAATCCTCATGCAGAGCTAGTGGGAAGGTAAATTGGTGCAGCCACTATGGAAAATAGTATGGAGGTCCCTCAAAAATTAAAAATTTGAGGTTCCTCAAAAAGTTAAAATAGAACTGCCATACAATCCAGCAGTTTCATTTCTGGGTATTTATTTGAAAAAAAAAAAAACAAAAACCCAAAAATACTAATTTAAAAGATACATGCACCCGTGTGTTTATTGCAGCATCATCTACATTAGCCAAAATATGGAAGCAACCTAAGTGCCTATTGATAGATAAATGGGTAACAAAAATATGTAGTGTATACTTACAATGAATATTAGTCATCCATTAAGAAGAATGAAACCTTGGAGCGCCTGGGCTCAGTTGGTGGAGCATCCAGCTTCAGTTCAGATCATGATCGCACAGCTCTTGAGTTCTAGCCCGGCCCGGGGCTCTGTGCTGACAGCTCGGAGCCTGGAGCCTGCTTCAGATTCTGCATCTCCCTCTCTCTCTGCCCCTCCCCTGTTCATGCTCTGTCTCTCTCTGTGTCTCAAAAATGAATAAATGTTAAAAAAAAGTAAAAAAAAAAAAAAAAAAGCTTGCCATTGTGACAACATGGGTGGACCTAGAGGGTATTATGCTAAGTAAAATAAGTCAGACAGGGAATGACAAATACCATATGTTTTCACTTATATGTGGAATCTCAAAAAACAAAACAAATGAACAAACAAATCAAAACAGAAACAGATACATAAATACAGAGAACCAACTGGTGGTTGCCAGAGTGGGGAGATATAGGGGACTGGATGAAATAGGGACAGAGGATTAAGAGGTACCAACTTCCAATTATCAAAGAAATAAGGCACAGGGATGTAAAGCATAGGGAATATAATCAATAATATTGTAATAACTTTGTATGGTGACAGATGGTAACAGCCTATTGCGATCATTTCATAATGTATATAAATGTCAAATCGTTATGTCTTACACGTGAAACTAATACAATTGTTTTCCTAAAAAGATTTCTTGACTGAATGGTGTAACTCAAATTTATTTATTTATTTATTTATTTTTAAAATTTTATGCCTTTATTTTGAGAGACAGAGCGAGCAGGGGAGGAGCAGAGAGAGGGAGACCCAGAATTGGAGGCAGGCTCCAGGCTCTGAGCTGTCAGCACAGAGCCCGACGTGGGGCTTGAACCCACAGACTGTGAGATCATGGCCTGAGCCAAAGTCGGACACCTAACCGACTGAGCCACCCAGGCACCCCCAAATTTAAATACATCTAAGTTCTTGATTATTTTTCTAGAATCAGGTCCTTTCTGGGGCGGCTGGGTGGCTCAGTTGGTGAAGCATCCGACTTTGGCTCAGGTCATGATCTCGCAGTTCATGGTTTCGAGCCCCACGTCGGGCTCTGCTGACGGCTCAGAGCCTGGAGCCTGCTTCGTATTCTGTGTCTCCCTCTCTCTCTGCCCTTCCCCTACATATGCTCTGTTTCTCTCTGTCTCAAAAACAAATAAACATAAACAATTTTTTTAAAAAAATCAGGTCCATTCCCAAATTTTTAGTATCAACAAAAGGCATCATGATTCTATCTCTCAATCTCCAAGCTAAAAATGCTGCTTTCTTCATTTCTTATGTGAAGTGCCATCAAGTCCCACAAGTTAGTTCTTTCAAATAGTCCTTATATTTACATCTTCTTTATTCCTGCTGATACTAATTAGTGGTTCTTGTCATGCATAAATTACTAACATAGCTATTCTCATTCTTCCTTATTTTTCAGAGGCAAATGTTACCAGGAATTTGGTTCACTATTCTATACTTGTGCACATATATACACACACAACACACACAATATGTATATAATATATACATATAAGTGTATACATATATACATATAAACATGTTTATGTATATATGTAGTTGTATGCTTTTAAACATTGACTTGAATGGCATAATATTGTATGTAATACTCTGAAGCATGCAGTTGTTTTTTTTGTTAATTTTATCTTATTTAAACAGAATGAACACTTATGACTTTTTATAATAATTTTTGTTTTTAGAGAGCATGAGCAAGGGAGGGGGTAGTAGAAGAGAGAGAGGGGAGAGAGAGAGAGAGAGAGAGAGAGAGAGA
>NW_027533258.1:6094521-6162621 GCF_008692635.1 Crocuta crocuta | reverse complement strand
GTGGGGCTTGAACCCACAGACTGTGAGATCATGGCCTGAGCCAAAGTCGGACACCTAACCGACTGAGCCACCCAGGCACCCCCAAATTTAAATACATCTAAGTTCTTGATTATTTTTCTAGAATCAGGTCCTTTCTGGGGCGGCTGGGTGGCTCAGTTGGTGAAGCATCCGACTTTGGCTCAGGTCATGATCTCGCAGTTCATGGTTTCGAGCCCCATGTCGGGCTCTGCTGACGGCTCAGAGCCTGGAGCCTGCTTCGTATTCTGTGTCTCCCTCTCTCTCTGCCCTTCCCCTACATATGCTCTGTTTCTCTCTGTCTCAAAAACAAATAAACATAAACAATTTTTTTAAAAAAATCAGGTCCATTCCCAAATTTTTAGTATCAACAAAAGGCATCATGATTCTATCTTTCGATCTCCAAGCTAAAAATGCTGCTTTCTTCATTTCTTATGTGAAGTGCCATCAAGTCCCACAAGTTAGTTCTTTCAAATAGTCCTTATATTTACATCTTCTTTATTCCTGCTGATACTAATTAGTGGTTCTTGTCATGCATAAATTACTAACATAGCTATTCTCATTCTTCCTTATTTTTCAGAGGCAAATGTTACCAGGAATTTGGTTCACTATTCTATACTTGTGCACATATATACACACACAACACACACAATATGTATATAATATATACATATAAGTGTATACATATATACATATAAACATGTTTATGTATATATGTAGTTGTGTGCTTTTAAACATTGACTTGAATGGCATAATATTGTATGTAATACTCTGAAGCATGCAGTTGTTTTTTTTGTTAATTTTATCTTATTTAAACAGAATGAACACTTATGACTTTTTATAATAATTTTTGTTTTTAGAGAGCATGAGCAAGGGAGGGGGTAGTAGAAGAGAGAGAGGGGAGAGAGAGAGAGAGAGAGAGAGAGAGAATCTCAAGCAGACTCAACACTGAGCCTGGAGCCTCATGTGGGGCTCGATCCCACGACCCAGTGATCATGATCTGAGCTGAAATCAAGAGTTGGAAGCTCAATCGACTGAGCCACCCAGGCGCCCCTTTATAATAATTTTTTTAATACTACCTTTTTTTTTTTTTAATGAGGAGACTGGGAATTCTTGTTTTTAAGAGCGTAACCTAAAGAAATTTTTGCATTCTTTTCCTCTTAAAAAGTCTTCAGAAAATATGAATAAGAAAGGAAACAAAACTACAGAATCTGTAGAATGTATGTGACTATGTGCCGTGTATAATATAGATTACCGTTCTATGTGAAGGTGAAAATCAGAACCAAAGGCCAATGATGTCAACAGCAAAGGAGGTTGGTAGGGTAAATCTGTATCTATGGGAAGGGAGGGGTGGGGCCGGACAGAATTCAAACCTAGGACTTACCTACAGTGGAAAGCTAATAGACCTTTCACTGTAGTGTCACATCCTCACAGGGAGGGTGACGGAAGTGAACCTGTGACCAGCCTCCACCCCCAGGGACTGCGAGGAACATCACCTGGGCCCTCAGCAGTAGCACAGAACCACAGTCAGCACTCCTGTGGATTTACACGCAATTTCACATCACTTGGTGATCCAAAAAAAAACTCAAGCTGCGAAATTTTATTTACAAGTGTTCTAGACCGGCGGATAACAGGAGGGCCTGGCAGAAACAAACAGACAAAAAATGGAAGCAATTTTTAACCTTAGGAATAACCAAAAATTTGTACAAGATCTGTTTAATGGTCGGCAGCATTTCTCTGGTTATATGACTGAAAATGCTAGCTATGGATTTAACACAAAATTGAAACGTAACTATATTGGGAAAATGAAGAAAAGGGAAAAGAGGGTTTAAGTGAGGGATATAATAGGAGACCAGCAGTTAATGCCTGCAATTGGTAAAAGAATTTCTAGTACTTAGAAGTTTAGATTAAGTAACAATGACAGTTAAGGCTGGAACCCTTTGAAGGAGTTGCTTCTGGGAACTTGGAGTAAGAGGAGAGGTTGGGTTAAAAAATAAAACAAGCTTTTTAGCCCTGTTCGCCTTTGAAAATTATTGGAATAAATTGTGTAAAATAAAACTGTAAACATAAAGGCGGTGATAACTCAAATTATGCAAATACAGGCCAAGTAAAAACACCGTGATATCAACATAAAAGTAGGATTTAAGGCAAAAAATACATCAGACAAATATTTTTGTTATTGATGGTTATAGTCCACAAGAAAAATATTAAATAGTGGATATTTGGGCCACCCAAAATATTAAAATAGGTAAATCAAAAGACTGTTTCAAGTTTGCAGGGTTAATCACCATACACAGCTACTTGTGAGGCATGAGCCTGTCTCACGTAGTCATTGTTAAATCAAATAAAAGTAACAGGGAGAAAAGGATACGGAGAGAATTTAAATACTACCAATAAAGTGGTTTTAATATGCTACGCTATGTTATAATATGATAACATGCTGTCTATTAAACAGAAATTGTATGAATCCTGCCTTCTTATTAATGAATCTATAAAACTAGAAATAATAACCCAAATGTAATAAAATAATCTCTGTCATCTGGAAATGTTAATTCACTGCCCTCAGTAGTTCTTGGAACTACTATTTCCTTTCGGAAATGTTAATCCTTCTATTAAACTGTATTTAGAAAGCCGTGATAAGGTGAACAGGACCAAAGTAAAACCTATAGGAAGTGGCTAACAGCATTATTCAAAAAGAATTCATAACCCTGTACCTTCATTCGTGGACAAAGCAAAATGAAAATAAAAATGAGTACTGACTCAAGAAATGGGAAAAAGAAAAATAAGAAAAGAAAATAAGAAAAAAAAAACAGAGTAGGATAGGAAAAATCAAACAGTAAAAATGGAATATTTATAAATAACGTAAAAACAAATTCATGGATTGGGATTTATAAATAAGATAATCATAGTTTAAAAAAAGTTCAGCTTGTCTGATAAAAAAACGAGATTACTCAAAAACGTAACTTTAGGTATTAGAAAATATAATCACAGATATCA
This sequence comes from Crocuta crocuta, assembly GCF_008692635.1. NCBI lineage: Eukaryota > Metazoa > Chordata > Mammalia > Carnivora > Hyaenidae > Crocuta > Crocuta crocuta. Next base: position 6,159,609 of record NW_027533258.1, on the reverse strand, counting down.
AATAGAGAAAATACTGTGAAAATATTTATAAAGCCCAAAGCTAATACGTTTGCAAACTTTAGAAAAATACAAATTAGAAAACTGTACTGAAGTAGAAAATCTCAAATATTTAATCAAGAGACAAGCTGAAAAAAGTCAAGATCTTACCAGTAATAAATGTGTCAATTCTAGATGATTTTATAGGCAAATTCTTTTCAAACTTTAAGGGATAGATAACCTCTGTAGTGTAAAAACTGCTCTGCATTCTATCACTTATTGGAAAACCACTCAATCTCTCTGAACCTCAGCGTCTTAATAAAATTAATAATAATAAATATTCCTGACTACCAAAATGTGAAGAATCCTAGACACTTAAAAAATTCGAGACTTGATAAGAAACCACAGTAATGTGGTCAGTTATAAAATCTCAACACCATGGGGTGCCTGGGTGGCTCAGTCCGTTGAGTGTCTGACTTTGGCTCAGATCATGATTTCGTGCTTTGGTTCATGAGTCTGAGCCCCGAGTCAGGTTCTGTGCTGACAGATCAGAGCCTAGAGCCTGTTTCGGATTCCGTGTCTCCCTCTCTCTCTGCCCTTTCCCTGCTCGTGCTCTGTCTCTCTGTGTCTCAAAAATAAATAAACATTAAAAAAAATTAGAAATCTCAACACCATTATAATAAAGCAATCCCATTAGGAAAACATCACAGGGAAAAGGTCCCATTTACTCACGTAATCAAACATCCAAAAAATCACATCGAGAATGGTACAAGGCACACCAGTTTGCTAAGGGTCACAAAGAAGACTTGAATAAAGAGACATAGATTTCAGATTTCAGTAGGCCTGACACGATTTGATTGTGGAAAATACAAAGGATGCGGGCAGCCCAATGGTGAATTTATCATTTTGCTGTGGAATTGGCTTTTGCACTTGGACTGATTTTTATGAACCTCTTGGCCAGACTATTTTCCATGATTTTCAACAAAGCAGAGTACCTACTGTCGTACAGTTCTCTAGCTTATGTTTACTTTTCTACTGAGCACTAATGAACAAATACATGCTCTATGATTAATTTGTATTCTTAGTGGGTTTGCTTCTATATTCTGAAGAGATCTCTTCTTTGGCCCAAATGGTGACTCATGTAAGTGAAATACATGAGGGTTCTAATGCTTAGGTCACCAAGGAGGCAGGAGGGACCTCCCAGGAGGCCAGAGCAAACAACCATCTCCTCCACTGGTCTGGCATTTGGGGCAGCCACAGAAGGACATGCAATTAGACATAACACATCTCTGAGAAAGCCTGGGGTGACGGTCAGTTCCCAGGGATCTGTGTTTCCAAAAAAACTCATGACGCAAGCCATTACCGGCCCACAGCTGCTTCCTCAGAGTCCCCGATAGTAGCTGCTTTATCATCTAGCAGGAATTGGAAACCCTCTTCTACCCCCAAATCTGGTATAGTAATGGGGTTCCCTAGTGGGTTAGCACAGCAGAGATCTGGAATTTTAACTACAGCTTCCCTCAGGCCAGGACAGTACCAGGCCAGTCAATCCATGGGAGTGTGGGCACAGAGGATGGGCGGATTCCTCAGAGCAGGCAAAAATGAAACACACACACACACACACACACACACACACACACACACACACACACTGCTTGCCTGTCTTCTTAGACTCCATCCTGATTCATTGTTCTCTTAATCTTTGAGGTATTTTTCTGTTGACTGCAATGGAGAGCCTGGAAGAGGAATTCAGGGCCTAAGTGAAGGAGGGCAGCCTTTCCAGAGGGGTCGGGAGCCCTGTGCTGAACCCCAAGGTCACGAGAGAAGAGGGAGAAAGGCCACAGGGGGAGGGCTTTTAAATATCCACAAACCTCCCTAGCAGCACCCCAGGGCCCCCGCCTCGGAGCCCTGCTTTGTTTCTGCCTCCTTCAACAGTGAGGGCTGTACATAGGGGAGAAGGCTCCCCGAGAGTATGTCTTCTCTCTCCAAAAACAAGATCATGTAAGATTACATAAAACGAATGGTCTTAACCCTGGGCACCTGACCAGGGCAAACTGAGGGGCTGTGTTCCCCGCAAGGGCTCTACTCTGGCAAGGATTTGTGGCAGGTGCAGTGTGATGGGGGTTTGGGGTATTTGCCCGGTTGCTAATAAAGCAGCACACCAGCTCCCCGTTGGTATAGATCACAGGTACCCACACCTGTTGCCAAACCTCAGCACCTGCATTTGCCCCCTCCTCCGCTCTCTCTCTCTCTCTCTCTCTCGTTAGCCCCCAGGGACCATTCGCACCACCCGGAATACCTTTAGCATCCATGGTCTACACAGTTCACTTAGCTAGCAGCTCCTCTCGCTTTACCTTGAAATTGTTTTTAAGTCATAATTATCCACTAACTAGGCTGGAGAGAGGACTCTGGTCCTGCACTCTACAGTTTTCTCACCTGTTAGCCTGGACCAGGGAGGTGGGAGGGCGGTTGTAAAACCTCGCCCAACTCAACATCACTAATCAGTAGCGAAATGCACGTCAGAACCACAGTGTCACCTCATGCCTGTTGGAACGATTATTTTCAAAAAAAAAATGGGAGAGGTACAATAGCCAAGACATTGGAACAGCTTAAGGGTCCCTTGATGGAAGAATGAATAAAGAAGTCATGATATATATGTATATATGTGTATATTTATACATAATATATAGTGGGATATTATTCAGCCATTATGAGGAAATCTTGCCATTTGTGACAATGCAGATGGAGCTTGAGGGCATTATACTTCTATAAGTCAGAGAAAAACACTCTAGTCTCACATGTGGAGTATAAAAGAAAAAAAATAAATGCATAGAAAGAGATCAGATTGGTGGTTACCAGAGGCAGGGGTGGGGGACAGGGTTGGATGAAGGTGGTCTAAGGTGCAAACTTCTAGTTATCAAGGCAAAAAAGGGGGGGAGGGATTCCTCACAAAATCTCGCCCAAGTTGGGAGCTGGTTCATCCTACGGCAAGACAAATTCGAGATAGAGCTTGAAGGGGGAGCAGAAATTCTAGGATTCAGGGGCACCTGGGTGGCTCAGTTGGTTGAGCGTCTGATTCTTGATTTCAGCTCAGGTCATGATCTCATGGTTCATGAGTTCGAGCCCCATGCAGGACTCCTGGCAGCTCAGAGCCTGCTTGGGGTTCTCTATCTCCCTCTCTCTCTGCCCCTCCCCTGCTCATGTTTTTTTTTCTCTCTCTCTCAAAATAAATAAACTTTAAAAAAAAAAGAAGTTCTCGGATTCACATGGGCCAGGAGGAAACTAATCTGTAATTGAGAATAATGTGGGCACTTTGTTGCAGAAGCGAAGTTACGCAGCTCAGTCAGAAAGCATAGAGAAGCCCATTTTGTTGGAGAGCCTGGAAAGGCAGACCTTGAGCGTCCCCATGAGGAGGCTCCCCATACCGGTACCCAGTCCTGTGTTCACTCATCCCCTGTCCCTCCGGTGCCCTCTTTGACTTGCTACGCAAAGTGTGGCCTGTGGACCGGTAGCGTAGCATCAGCTGGGAGTTGGTAAAAAGGCAGCATCCCAGGCCCCACCCTAGACATTCTGAAACAGAATCTGTCTTTTCACAAGATCCCCAGGTGACTCCCGTGCACGTTAAATCTTGACAGGCACTGTTCTGTTGCACAGATTGTTAAGAGTCCAAGCCTCCCTCGAAGCCTTAAACAGGAACAGATGGCTCTGAAATGTAGCTGACAACAGGGTTTCCAGTCATTGCCTTGAGCCCTCACTTCTCCAGCCCTTTGCATCGGCCACGGGGCTGGTGCATCAGAAGCTCTCACGCCTCAATCGGCGCCATCAGCCAGACACGGGCCAGAGGTTTTGATGCTGGTTTTATGGAGACTAGAACATGAGGAGCTGTGGGCTGGAAGGACCGTTTTTCCTTGTCAAGTACAAGATTCTGGAAAGATTGGGGAGCTCAAAAATATTAATATTTCCTGTGTAAAAAGTTTTGGACTTGTATTGGTTTTTAACTCACCCCAACCCCGCTTCAACTAGACATTTATCATAGTTAAAGTATAAATAATACCATTAGCCTTCCAAGCAATGATAAAATTAGCAGTGTAAACAAAGCAAGTAAGTGACCTTAGTCAGACCCCTAGCTGACTCTGACCCAACACCTACTAAGACGATTAGTCAGGGCAAATTTGAACAGGGCAAAGGGGCCCTGGGGAGGAGAAGGAGTCTCTACCCGTTGATTTCCTGAGAACCATCCAATGCACAGGACCGGTTCCTAAAACGCCTGCAGATGATTAGGGCTCTGGATGTCTCCAGCTTCAGCCCCGCTCTGTGCCAAACTCTGTCATGGTTAGTTTTCTCCAGGAGGAAAGTTCCTTCCAACTTGAAATCATCTTGCCGTTGATGCGTCGGGGCTCCCTGAGAAGGGCTCCCAGAGCTCTAGTGAGACCCGATGAAGGTGGGGAGCCAGCCATGGTGGCTGTTTCCTTTCTTGGTGAAGGTGAGGTCCTTACTGGGTGAATGGAAACTGCCGGTGTTGGTTTGAGCCAGACGCCAGTGTAAACCTGCCCTCTTCGGAGGCCTTCTCCACCGGTCAAGGCCAAAGTGAGCGCTCCTTTCTCTAAAGCATGGGGTTTAGACACTCACACCCTCTGTTGGGCTCCCTTTTTGGGGATCGTTTTCTCTCTGGAGTGTTAATTTCTTTTTTTTTTAATTTTTTTAAATATTTATTTCTAGGAGAGAGAGAGAGACAGACAGACAGACCGCGTGAGCAGGGGAGGGTCAGAGAGAGAGGGAGATACAGACTCCGAAATAGGCTCCAGGCTCTGAGCTGGCAGTCAGCACAGAGCCCGACGCGGGGCTCGAACCCACGAACCGCGAGATCATGACCTAAGCGAAAGTCGGACTCTTAACCGACTAAGCCACCCCGGCGCCCCTGGAGTGTTAATTTCTTGATATCGGAGGCCCTGCACGCCACTTCTGTCTGTCTTCTGTGTTGAAAAAGCCCAGGATCTGAGTCAGAGGATCTAACTTACTGTCCTAATTTTAATGAGTGAATGAGGGAAATGCCCTTTTCATACTCTTTCTAGCTCCCCCCCGAGAAGAAGACAATTTAATCTAGCTCTGTCAGTTTGCAGGTAGTAGGGGCCATTTCCACCAGTGGGCCATGTGTTGAAAGGCCCGGTTTGGGGGCACCTGGGTGGCTCAGTTGGTTAAGCGTCTGACTTTGGCTCAGGTCATGATCTCACAGTTCGTCGCTTTGAGCCCAGCATCGGGCTCTGTGCTGACAGCTCAGAGCCTGGAGCCTTTTCAGATTCTGTGTCTCCCTCTCTCTCTACCCTTCCCCTGCTTGTGCTCTGTCTCTCTCTCATAAAAGAAATAAACATTAAAACAATTAAAAAAAACAAAGGCCCGGTTTGCAAGTGAGGCCATGTGCACAGGAGTTTGTGTGTGCATGCATATGTGTGTGTGTGTACACATCTCTGCGTATGTGTGCCTGTGTGTGCATGTGGATGTATGTGTGTGTACATGTTTGTGTGTGCGTGCACATATGTGTATGTGTGTGCATATATATGTATGCATGTGTGTGTGCGCACACGTGTATGGGCTGAGGCCTGTTGTAGCAGAGCCCTCAGCATTAGAAGTTAAGCTCACAAGTCCATTTTCCATTTCTCCCCACACCGACTCTTTTCACGGTCAAGTAGTTGAGGAAGGGCATCTCTGGTAAGACATCCTAATCCAGTTCTCTCAATTCATACCTGGATCCCAGCTACTATGTCCCAGCCCCGTGCCTTTCTGCAGATCATGTAAACTCTGTGAATTACACGTTTCTCCTCTGTAAAATGGAGACCGTAGTATTAATGGCCATGCCCAGAGCTTTAAAGGAAATGACATTGGCAAATGCTCTGCATAAATTGTGGCAGTATATTCCAAAGGAAATTTCTCACTGGCTTTCCCCTCAGGCTTGGTGTGGTTTCTTGATGAAATGGAGTCAATGAATCTTTAGAGAACGGTTGATTGAATAAACAAAACTTGTTTCCTACCTATAATTGATGCTATAATGTGTCTCTCGAGAAGCGACTTTATATTTTTGCAGTGGGGTGTAATGGAGTATAAATACTCTGCTGGGGAGGGAGGGTGTATTTATCAATCAGAAGTTGGCTATGAGGACAAATATAAGACTCTGTCCTCTAAGAAGTCAATCTGTCGGAGTTGGTGTTCTGGAAGGGAGCTCCCTTAATTCCACCAGCGTGGTTTTGCCAACACACCCTCATTGCTGTAAACAAATTTTTTTTTTTTTTTTTTTTTGGCTGGATGATGTGGTTACTAAGAGCTTGACCTCTATCAACATATTCTCGACACAGAAAAAAAATGGATAAAGACAGCGATGTACCCTTCCCACGGCAGAGGAGAATCAAGCTCTTCTGTCTAATCGGCGGAGGTTTCTGGGCCCAAGATGGTAGGAAACCAGACACCAGAGGACAGCCCTGGCTAAAAGTTCTCAAGGGGCCGTGCTGTGCTCTGTGCAGTGTCACTGCCCTGTGTCAGGGCCAGCTGATTCCAATCTCCACTCACAAAGATGCCTGCAGCCCGAGGCGGGAGAAGTGATCATCTCACTGCAGCCCTGACGTCCACTTGCACACTGTTAGGAATCGGAGCTGGTTGAAGTTCCTCAGGAGTCCGGGCCAACCTCTTACAGCTCGCTCTCTCCATCCCGGCTTCTTCTCTTCTGCCTACGAGCAAATTTATATCTCTTGTCTGCGGAGACAAAAACAAGTCTAACAAAACAAAATAACTCTTATCCTACTATCTCACTGCTTTTCTTCTTTCAGTGTTATATACATGCAGAGTACTCGAAGCGTCCAGTACGTTTTATTTTTTAAGTTTATTTATCTATTTTGGGAGGTGGGGAGGAGATGCAGAATCTGAAGCAGGCTTGAGGCTCTGAGCTGTCAGCGCAGAGTTCCATGCAGGGCTCGAACCCAGGAACCATGAGATCATGACCTAAGCCGAGCTCAAGAATAGGACGCTTAACCGACTGTGTCACCCAGGCGCCCCCGCCCCTGATACTGTTTCTTAACAACAACAACTTTCTTCTTTATTCCTTCCGCCCTCGGCACGGTGCCCATATCACTTCCTAGAGGTGCTCGCAGTGTCCACTCAGCTGGGAAATCTGACTTGCTGAACACCTGGTTTTAGGATTCAGCTTCCTTGACCTCTTTGCAACATTTTACTCCATTATATGTTGTCTTAAGTTTTATGATCTGTGTCCCTTTCTTTTCTCTTTTATGACACTTTGATGTATTGGGGCTTTGCTGACCCTGGGGAGACCCCCCCCCCTTTCAGGGCTAGCCAATTCCTAGAGCCAGTAAACAACTTGCCCTCAAGTGCACCTTCCAAATGCAACCCCCCAGCCACCCCTTATATGTGTGTGTGTGTGTGGGGGGGGGGGGGTTCTTGCCTTCAAGGTCACTGTTCCCTTGTGCCATCCCCTGTCCCAGAGCCAGCTAACCTAGCCATCGTAAGCCAGCTCACCCTGTTTCACACGTTCTTTCCCGCAGAAGCCACCATGTAGGCTCTCACTCATGCTTCCCCTCTTTCTCTTTGTCTCCCAACTGAGTGTGGCCCTGTTAGTAAGATGGCGGTTGAGGTGAACCACAAGATCTGTGATGACACAAACTTCTTCATTTCCATGTCTGCGTCTCACCCTAACTGATGAAAACCCCAGGCGCCCTGAAAGCCTATATTCTCTTTTTAGAAAGTGGCTTCTCTTTTGCCTTTGGAAAGCTCTCTGGTCTTCTGTCTCCTTCTCCTTTGTCTTTTTGCGTTGTTCTGTGTATGTTTCTGACTGGCTTATAGAAGCTCGGGAATCAGGGCCATACCTACAAGCTGAAGGGTTTCTAACCGTGAGATGAGGTGGATGGAAAATCACAAACGGTTTTGCCTTTGGTTTTCTTCTTTTTTAATGTTTTATTTATTTTTGAGAGAGAAAGGGACCAGGGGAGGGACAGAGAGAGAGGGACAGAGGATCTGAAGCAGGCTCTGTGCTGATGGCAGAGAGCCCGACGCAGGGCTCAAATTCAAGAACGGGGAGACCATGACCTGAGCCGAAGTTGGAAGATTAACCGACTAAGCCACCCAGGCACCCCTTGTCTTTGTTTTTCTTAAAGGGAATAGGGGTAAAGGGTTTAGGGAGGATGTGGGTGAGAATAAGCTTGTCCATTGAACGTGCCCAATCAGTGAGATGAAATCAAAGAGCATCTTCATTTTATCTCTGACGATCCCCTTAAAGTTGCCCTTGCCTTCGGAGGAAAATGGCAAGACCCAAGGTTGAACACTGTAGCTCCCATGCCAGTCTGCGTTCAGTTATACAGCAGTCAAGACCCCAAACCTGACCTGGCATTGTAGCTTTCTGCTCTCCCAACTCGGATTGGCTGACTGCTGCCAAGGAGGGAAGTGTAGTCAGCCATTTTTCTCTACTTGTGGCTCACCTCAACCGCCATCTTACTAACACTGATTTATGTACCCTGCCGGGCTGGAACACAGGAAGAGGGGAAGAGAAAATGAATACTCACATGTCTGACTTGACCTGTACTGTCACAAGAAGGCTTTGCTGTCTTTGCACCCGACAGAGATTAAAGCGGGTGGTTTTCTGAACCCTCCACAGACTTTGCTGCTGCTTGGCCCCCTGATTTCAAATCATGGGCATCTCGTTTGACTGGACTGCACACTTAGCCCCTAGACTTCTGGTTGTTCACACCACAGAACTTGTTCTGTTGGGTTCCGTTGCGCTTTCAAGCGGTCCTCTCAGACAGGATTTGAGATGAGTCTGGGACAACGTTCCCATTGAGGACCGACATCAGATTCCCTTCCATCGGAGAGGAGGTCAGGCACTACTGAGACTACACAGGCTGCTTTACCTTTCCATGTTGTTCTTCCCAACTGTGGGAAACATGTAAGTGTTCAAGGGGCCTCGTTTCAGCCCCTCGTCAGACCCCGTGGTGGGGCTCTCTTTCCCAAGACCCCTCTCTCCTTCTCTTTGGAACAGAGCTTGGAAATGCTCTCCCTTGAACTTTCCTTTGCACCCTCTATTCCTCCAAGTCTCAAAGTCAAAACTTTCTCATATCATAACCTATTTTTAAGAGTGAAAGAAAGGGAAGAAGTTCTTGACTGATATTTAGGGGCACCTGGGTGGCTCAGTTGGTTAAGCATCTGACTTCAGCTCAGACTGTGATCTCACAGTTCGTGTGTTTGAACCCCATATTGGGCTCTCTGCTGTCAGCACAGAACCCACTTTGGAACTTCTGCCTCTCTCTCTCTCTCTGCCCCTCCCCTGCTTACACGCACCCCCCCCCTCAAAAATAAACATTAAAAATTATTAAAAAAATCTTTAACTGATATCTAAATATGCCTACATTAAAAAATTTTTTTAATGTTTATTTATTTTGAGAGAGACCAAGAGTGAGCAGGGGAGGGGCAGAGAGAAGGAGAGAGAGAATCCCAAGCAGGCTTCACACGGCTTCAGCCTGACGTGGGGCTCGAACTCACGAACCATGAGATCATTACCTGAGCTGAAACCAAGAGTCGGGACCAAGAGCTCAACCAACTGAGCCACCCAGGTGCCCCATGCCTACATTTTTAATGATCTTCCTTTAATGTATGTCAACATATATATTTAAAATTACATCTGCAAGGTCAACGTGTATTCTGTTTCTTCTGACAAATGTATCGTGAAGAAGAGTCAGGCTGTCCTTTATAACATTCGGTTTCCTTTGCCTATGCAGAGGCTGTCTGTTTGATCCTCAAACCTGGCAATGCATCGATATAAGCAGAGGGACTCATTTAGAATTCGCACATCAGGATCTAGCCCAGACCCGTGAAATCAGAGTCTCCACGCCATCGGTATTTGCATCCAGCTTCCCTCATGATTCTCTTGCTTCACTCAAGTCAGAGCTCTCCCGGTGGTAGCTAGTCACACATACCAGTGCCACCTCAAAGGAAAGGAAGCAGTCTCTGATGGACAAGTCTTGTAAAACTTTAGCCTCCCTTGGAGTTCCTTTGGGAGTACATTCCGGCAAAGTCATATCTTTATTTATTCATCTCTTTCATTTGCTCTCTCTGCTCTGGAAGAGTGAGCCACGTCCAGGTTTATCAGTTAGCTTCTTGTTGACTTTGAACCCGTCGTTAAGGAATGTCCCTGTTTAATGGAGTTGCTAGGAAAGCCTGAGTCATAACCTTCAACCCCACAATTTTTATGTTCCAGTGCTAAGTCCCTTATTAACCAGTTTATCCACTTGTTCTTTACGAGGCTTGACTACTTGGACCTCTGCTGCCAATTCTCTTGTTTTGTGTCTTGGTAGCCTTGGGGATTTTAAACATTTCACCCCTTTCTCTTTCTCCTTAATCAGAGAATTGGAGTTCTCCATGGTTCTCATCTGTAACCCCTGGGTATGAAAAATTATACCAAAAGTTCATGACCATTCAAATGTTTTCCTGATCTGCTATTTTGATTTTGTCTTCAACCAATGGTAAAGAGCTCCATTCTAATTCCCAGTCTCAGCTTTGATGCTGAGGGTTATTTGGGGGTCTTCTAAGAGGTAGGTGGTGATGGCTAAGGCAGAACACATAGCTGGAGGTGAGGGTCTTGGGTGCTAGATAGAATGTATACCCCTCTTCGGGGCACCTGGGTGGCTCAGTCGGTTAAGCGTCCGACTTCGGCTCAGGTCTAATCTCACTGTTTGTGTGTTCGAGCCCCGCGATGGGCTCTCTGCTGACATTGGAGCCTGGAGCCTGCTTCGTATTCTGTGTCTCCCTCTCTCTATGCCCCTTTCCTGCTCGCTCTTTCTTAAAAACAGATAGACATTAAAAAAATTAAAAAAAAAAAAAAGAATGTATACTCCTCTTCTTCATCATCCCTGGAATCTAAACAGTTTTTTAAAACTCTAACTCTTCCCTGTTCTTCTGATCTTCCCCGGCCTTCACCTCCCTATGTTGCTCTATTCATGAAGTTACTAGAGTTACTCTTGTCAATTTAAGATTTCCCCAGCCTGATTTTCCCCCAGCCCACCCCAGCTCCTTTACAGCTTACTATTATTCAGAGATGGAAATCCAGAATGGGAAAATCACTCAGTTTTTCTACAACCTGGTGCCAAAGTGCATTTCCAGGTCAGACTTCAATTTGTCCCCACTGTTTTCCCATTCAGATCCTTCAAATCTCCCACTCAGAACCTTCTCTCATTGCAACCACTGATTGCCTTTCTGTTACTATAGGTTAGTTTGCATTTTCTAGCATTTTATGTAAAGAGGATTAATTATTTGCATCTTTATAGTATGTACGTGTGTGTGTGTGTGTGTGTGTGTGTGTGTGTGTGTGGCTTGTAGGTTTTTCATACATATCTTTTATCAGGTTAAGAAAGTTCCCTTCTAGTCTTATTTTACTGAGAGTTTTTGTCAGGAATAGCTGCTGTCTTTTGTCAGATGTTTCCTCTTGACATTTTTAAATGATCATTTGTTTTTTGATTTTTTTTTAGTCTGTTATTTGATTGTTTTGAATGTTAAGCCAAAATTACATTCCTGGAATAATCCCTGCCTGATCATGATTTATTATCCTTTTTATATATCATTAGATTAAATTTGCTAAGATTTTGTTTAGAAAATTTGTACCTACATAGTTTTCTTGTAACATCTTCTTCTAGATTTGGTATCAGAGTAATGCTGACCTAATAGAATGGTTTGAGAAACATTCCCTGTCTTCAGTTTTCTTCAAGAGTTTGCTCAGATGTGTGTTCTTTCTTACTAATATTTGGTAGAATTCACTAGTGAAGCCACCTGTACCTGAAGTTTCTTCCATTAGAAGGTTTTAAACTACAAAATCAATTTTTAAAAATATAGAGTTATTGGTCAGGTTACCTGTTTCCTTCTGATCAAGTGTTGGTCTTATACATCTTTTAAGGAATTTGTCCCTTTCTTCTAAGTTTCAAATTTATTGACATAAAGTTGTTCATAAGAAACAATGCTTTTCATATCTGTAGAATCTGTAGTGAGGTCCCCCCTCTTATTCCCGATATTGCCAATGTGCACATCTCTACCAACCCTTCTCCCAACAGCACCCACCCCACCATGACTCAGGCCAAAGGCTTATCAGATTTATTGATCTTCACAAATAATCAGCTATTGATTTCATTTGTATTCTCTGTTTTAAATTTAATTGATTAAAAATGTTTTTGCTCTTTATTTATTTTTGAGAGAGAAAGAGAGAGAGAGACAGAGCATGAGCAGGGGAGGGCAGAGAGAGAGGGAGACACGGAATCCAAAGCAGGCTTCAGGCTCTGAGCTGTCAGCACAGAGACAGATGCGGGACTCGAACCCATGAGCTGTGAGATCATGACCTGAGCTGAAGTCGGAAAGTTAACCAACTGAGCCTCCCAGGCCCCCTATATTTAATTGATTTTTGTTTTTATCTTTATTATTTTGTTTTTTTTTTNACTTTTTTTTTTTAGGGTTGTTTTTTTTTTTTTTTTTTTTTTTTTTTGAGGGGGTTTTGTTTGTTTTCAAGAAGGAAGCAACAGACAAGGCATGAGACCTATCTTCAGGCTTTCTTTTACTCTGGTGGGTGAAAGAGAAATTATTCTTGTATGAGCTCTGAGGAATTTTTCTCTCGAATCTTTTCAAGTGTTTCCCCTCTTGTCTCAGTTTTCTCACAGATAGGCACTGAGAAGCACTCAACTCAAAACATGTAGCATGCTCTGCTACTCTCTGGACTTCTCTCTCTATGAAACTCTCTTTCCAGTACTCCTCCCTGAGCTCTGGCTTCCTTGGCCTCTTGGACGCCCAGAACTCTCTCTTCAACTCAGTAAGACCACTAAGCTTTCTGCTTCCCTGTCCCTGTACCGCAGCCTGGAAATTCTCTGCAGACATGAAGCTGGGGCAGTCAAAAGGCTTTACCTTGTTTCTTGTCTCCTCTGTCACTATCCTTCATTGCCTCATGCCAATTTTTTTTAAATGTTGCACATATTTTGTATCATACTTTAATTATTTCATATGGGAGCATAAATCTAGTCCCTGTTATGCTATCTCTGTCAGAAGTGGAAGTCCCATCCCTTTGAAGGATTTTAAGCAGGGGAGTACTATTAAACCAGTGAAGTTTAAAAAGAGCATATGGACTGCAGTGTGGAAAACAGATGGGAAGTGGGAGAATGGGTAGACTATTGTAGGAATGCAGGCAAGATGCAATGGGTATCGAAGGTAGATTTTTGCTGTGGACACAGAGACAGAGGATGGACCCAGATGCCTTTGGAGATGGAATCAGTGGGGCTTGTGTGTGAAGTAGGGGAAAAAAAGGAGAGTCAAGGCTGGGGTTTTTTCTAAACCAACTGGGCAGATGGTGAAAGTGGGCAAGTGAGGAGGGGAGGCCATTGTAGGAAGGCAGAGGTCAAGAGTGAGTGTGCATAAGCTGGAGATGCCTCTTTAATCATTCAAGTGGAGCTGGTCAAATAGGCAGAGGGCCATAAGAATGTGGATCTCTGGGGAGAGGTTAGGCCTGGAGACAGAAGAATAGTCATCAAGATATAATTGTTAAAAGATGTGAGACTGAGCTGTAGATAGAAGAGAGTTAGGGGGAAGATGTTGAGGGGAAGACTGCAGATAGAGGAGAAAAGAATTCAGAGGATCTTCAGCACCAAGGGTCAGGGGAAAAGGAAGAGCTTAGATGGAGACCAAGAAGCACCTGTCTTCCTACAATACTTAGTTCCTTTACTTAACCATATATCATTCTGTATTGAAATTACCTGTTTTTCCACCTGTCACTCAACTAGCCTGAAAGCCCTTGAGGTCAGGGGCACCATCTTATTTTGTACCACTCATGTCTAACATAGTCCTTGGCACACACTGGATGCTTCCAGTGAATGAGTGAATGAATGAATGAAGTTAAGAGATGATTGGTGTCAGATCAAAAGGACACAGGCTTTTCATAGTCCATAGGGCTCCAGGAGACCATTCTGGGAAAAATTAAGCAGGCTCAAGAATAATAATAAAAAAAAAAAAAGGTCCAGAAACATTCCCATGAGCCCCTGATCTGCATACTAGAGACGTGATCTCTGAAGTTACTTCTGTGGATATGGTGAACATTGACGGGAACTCTCTGTCTGGCTTCCTGCAGCAGAACACGCAAGGAGACAAAACAATGTGTTCAAGTCGGGCTTCCTTGGTGGATATTTCGATTCTTTTGGTCTTTTGTCTGTTTTCTAGCAGATCAAAGCATGTCTTGTGAAATGTTTTGGCCCTGGATTAGAATTTAAGATGCACCAAGGTCAAGAGTGGACATTAATAAAAAAATCACTTTGACCCTTTTGGACTAGGAGGCCACCACAGGGGTCAAAAAAGGCCAGGTGTATCCCTGCCAGCCCCCTCCCCACCCCCTCCCCAGAAACATAAAGATGTCTTCCCCGAGGAGTAAGGCTAAGGGTTACTGACAGTTTCTTGTCTACCCGCTGCCATGCTGGAGAGCCAAACCTCCCTCTCTTGACTTACGGGACTGGCAGACACAGTGACAGACGCCTGGCCGAGGAGCCTGGCTGAAATCTTAGCCAGAGTAAAATCCAAGCAGAGGGCCGCAGAGAAAGACAACCTTCAGAGGTTAACCACGACATTTACAGTTTCATCATTTTCTGCGGAGAGCCACGGTCTTGTGTCCGACACATTCAGCCCGCCGAACGGACCCTGAAAGGTTTCACTGTCCAGTTGAAACTATAATAAAGTTTATTTTCGTTAAACCTGAAATGAGTCTCAGTTTGGATTTTTCAGCCCGGTGGCTTTGTGTAAACAGTTTACTTTACATCGTTTTTGGCTCTTTTTCAATAAACCACCATGATAATCCCATTCACAGACAAAACAGATCACAGATTAGCAGACAGGCCTCTGTAAAACAGCACATTACCTGCTCTTTGTGTGAAATGTAGAGGTCTGTTTTTAAGCAAGGACTCGTCCATCTCTGTTCTCCTCGTTGAAAACATAGCTTCTTTGGACTTCTACGGAAGAGAAGAAACATTGCATCGGTTAGCTCCTTTTTATACCACAAAAATAGATTTTAATTAAGCACATAAAGTGAGCTGGGCTAGGAGCTGTTATTTTCCAGAGAAGGCATGCTGGCTTTATTCAAATTGGAAGAGACCCCAGGAGAATGCCAAAATCACCTATTGCTTACATTTCATTTTAATGTGCTCAAGTTCAATAAAAGTTTATCATCTCCATTAAACCAGTACCTATTGGAACTGATTTAATCTCGTTAGCACAAAGAACCACATGAAAGAAAATCAAGTCCCCAGGACCAGATTGTGCATAGCATGGTTTGGGGGGCATAAATTACATAAAAGAAATACAAGTATCTACAAAGTGATACTTTGTAGGTGACAAAGTGCCTCTCACCTGCTCTCGTGCGCGCGCACATGGGTAGCGCGTACGTGGGTAGCCACAGATCCCCCACGCTCTGCTCTACGGCACCCTGGCTGCTTGCCACGGTGAAGTGTGCCCCAGAGGCTGCCAAGCTTGGGAGTCTTCAGCTGCTCAGTGTCACGGCACTGCTGTGCTCCCACAAGGACCAGGAATTGTGTGACATTCGAACAAACAAATGTCATGCTTAGGGGTGCTAGTCAGATGTCTACTGGCATCAGTACAGTGAAGACATGTATCTTGATTCTAGCCCCAGAGACTACTGCACACACCCAGACACATTTACGTGCCTTCCTCCCCGGGGAAAGGGCCACCTTGCTTTTCATTTTCAGCATGCTCTTTTCCATGTATCAGAAAGCCTCCTGTATGTAGTTCAAGGCTAGACGTGAACAGAGCCCCAGAACCCAGAGATGTTGGGTCTCTTATTCAACACGAAGCTTGGCCCCGAGGACTTGGGACACAAATGGCAAGTTGGTGTGGGGGTAACTGGCTTCCCACAGACGTTTGCTCGCCTGAGACACATCTGATGGGCCAGTGTATAGAGTAGATGTGGTCTGGGATCTGAGCTCAAAGGAGACAAACAAGGCTGCAGGCAGACGCTGAAGGACCCTAGGGAGCACTAAGGCACAAGTAGAACTTCTTAGGGTCCCGGGCGAGAAAGGCATGAACAGAGCATGTGTTTCTCCCCACTTGTATCCCATGAATCCGTGGAGGCTACGGGGAGCACAGCTTCGTGTTGGCACTCAGTGATTTGTAGCTTTGGGAACAGAGGGGGACTATCATCCTCAGCACAAACTTCAGTGTCTTGGCTATGGTGACAGTTGTGTGGCACAGCATTGAAAGCTACTTGGCAAGGGAGAGAGCCTGGCATGGAAGAATATGTGATGACATTCTCCTGGATCGCTATGATTCTCCCTTGGGATCCCTTGAAAATATCTGGTTAAGCTTTGAATAGAGGATTGTATAGGTCTCTCCTCCACAGGGTGGGGCATGACTCATGGAGGAATGAGGGGGCATGGGTTATAATCCCCTGACTCCATTTACCCATTGATTGAAGAAATATTTACAGACCCTCTACTGAGTTCTAGGCATAACGGTAGACCTGTATCGGTCAGCTTGGGCTGCCATAATATATTACCATGGTTGGGTGGCTTGAACAACTGAAATTTATCTCTCATACCTTTAAAGGCTGGGAAATCCAAGATCCAGGAGGCATCGAGAAAGATTTCATCCTGATACCTCTTCTCCTGGGGTATGGGTAGCCGCCATCTCACTATGTGCTCACATGACCTCTTGTGCACCTGTAGGGGAAGAGAGAGTGCACGAGCTCTCCGGTGTCTCTTCTTATGGGGACACTGATGCCATCAGCCAGGCCCCCACTGGCATGACCTCATCCAACTCGATTTCCCTCCCAAAGATCCATCTCTAAATTCCATCATATTGGGGATTGGGGCTTCATGTATGGTTTGCGGAGCACAAACATTCAATCTGTAGCATGACTTTGGAGGGGGTCATGGTCCCTCAAGACCTTTATAAAATAGAAAGAGAGGACCCAACACAGCACCCTGGGGAGGAGACCTGGTAAAGCCACCTTCGCTCAGTGAGCAGAGACATTGCTTGTGTCTGTCTCTTGAACATGTCAAGTTCACCTGCTCCTCCTCCTTCTGGAATCACTTTGCCCACCTCGAAACACATTGGCCATCTCAGGTGTCAGCCCATGGTCACCTCCTCAAAACGGCCTCTCCCACCTTCCTAGGGGAAGTCTTCTTCAGGGACTCAACCCTCAACCCTCAACCACTGTCAGGTATTTAACCTGGTGGGCTTTTCCATTAACACTGAAAAACAGAAGTACTTTGAGTATTTGTTTCCTTGTTTATCATCCGCATACCCCCCAGCAATGTGTGGACTCCATGACAACAGAGACCTAGTATCACAACTCTGGCTATCAGGAAGTTCTTCTTGATGTCTGACGTCAATGCTAAACTTCTTCCTTTACCAATTTCAGTCCGTGTTTATCTGCCTTTTAACAGAAACACTGTAATCCCTACTGATCACCCATTCAATAGGAACACAATACACTCTATTAAAATATGTCAACCTTTATTTACATCCGGGAAAAGACCACGCACCCGAAGAACAATAATACTCCTATTTCCACTGTCCTCTTTTAATTTAAAAAATGCTAACTAATACTGGGGATTGGGCAGGGAGCAGAATTGTACTGTATGTTCACAGATGTCTCTTGGTTTGGCCTCATGTTAGGGAAGCTTCCTGGGTTCTCATTTGAGTGGGAAGTAGTAGAAAAAGCAGAGCACGGGGGCTCTGGGGAGCACCATTGCTCTCGATGCTGTGTTTTAAAGCTTCACACCCTAAATCCTAAAGGGCACAGGCATTGTTCTGAAAGCTTTGCCGCACAGACATTCATTCAGCAGACCTTGAGTGGCATTGCCCAGAGGCCAGACACTGTGCTTGGTGCCAACTCACCCACGAAGGTGAATGAGACACGCTCCCACAGTGGGGCAGGGGAAGTGAAACGCAGGTCCCGTGGCTGGAACTTAACAGCATAGAGTGGCACATGGCAAAGGCGGAACAAGAAGACTTGGAAGGCCAGCTGGAGTCCCCTGAGCAGCACTTTTCCAGAATGTTCTGGACCACAGGCCTCAGTTGTAGCCTGGCGCATCATGTCAAGGCGTGGGCCAGGGCCTCCCAGAGCTCACGAGGACTCGATGCCTGGAGACAGCCTGATGCTTCTCGTCTCTCCCTCGCGCAGTGCTCCCAAGGTCCTCTCGCTGGGTTAGCTTCAGCGGATTCCGATAGCATACAGAAAACATAAATTAAGGTTCAAAAGCAGGACAGCAGCTAAGAAGAAGCTGGCTTTGAAGCTTAGAGCCTTCGGTTGAAGGGAATTCTCTTGGCTGAGTCACAAAGGGAATAAAATGCCACGAGCAGGAGAGTAGCTTTAGATTTTCGCTTTATCTTCAAAATAAAAGATTAGGGACACACTTCTGGTTTGAGATGGTTAAGTGATGCCTGTATAATTGAATTTCATGCTCATTACCTCCCTCTGAAGTGGTGTGCACAGGCAGTCATTGGAAAGCAGGTTTAACAAATACACTGGCCAGGGCCTTGCTGAACTTTACACCTTTCCAGAACGTTCCAAGTTCTTTCGGCCTCTGTGGCTGCTGGGCAGAGCGTATGAGGCACCGTTGATCCAGCCGGGCATCCATTCAGCCGGGTTCGAGACGAGCTTCTGCTCCATCAGCCAGATTGTCATAGGGTCTGAACGTTTTATTTTCTACGCGAGATTAGACATGGTTCAGGGGTTACTTTATGCCTCATTGGACAGGCAATTTGCTTGTAGCTTTGACATCTCATAACTGAGATGTGTCAGAGTCTGAAGTAAGAATACACCGAAGTTCTGGTATATACTTGTGTGTGGGGGCAGGGGTATCCTCGAGAAATCTCTGTGCTTGTCGCTTAATCTTGCTGTGGACCTAAAATTTTTCTAAAACAATAATTTTTTTGTTTTAAGAATATACCAAGGTTACTGTTGTGGCCCCAGTCTGAGCCCTGTTTGCTCTTTTTACTCAGCTTCTTTTTTCATATTAGGTTTTGATTTTAAATGTTTGTTTATTTTGAGAGAGAGAGAGAGAGAGCGCACGAACGCACAGTTGAGAGGCAGAGAGAAAGAAGGAGAGAGAGAATCCCAAGCAGGCCCCATGCTGTCAGTACAGAGCCTAACGTGGGGCTTGATCTCACGAACCTGGAGATCATGACCTGAGCTGAAATCAAGAGTTGGATGAGTGACTGAGCCATCCAGGCGCCCCTCAGCTTCTTTTTTATTTTATTTTAAGAAGGCCTAAAGGAGATTGTTCAATGCAAATGAATAAACTGCCTCTACTAAAAATTTAGGAATTATTTGGGAATTTTTCTCAGCTCCCTGGAAATGGCCACATTATTATTATTATTAATTGTTAGTGTCAAATCAAATTGAAACTTGATTTGACACTAAAAACATCTGTAGACCCCGTGGAGAGGCCTCCCATCCATGGGGAGATGGTGGAGTTTCTTATTTGGACCCTCCTGTGTTCACAGTGAGTTTGGGGACAAGAATTCACATACACATCTTTCCTCCCAACCAAAGACTTTCAATACAGCATTCTGGCAAGGTGCATTCTTGCATTTTCTGTTGGAGCAAGGTCAGAGCTCATGGCTCTCAAGAATTGACTGCAGGGTCCTGTGAGTCTTCTCTGGGGGAGAAGAAGGGGCTCCTACCATATTGCAGGCACTGTCGCAATGCCTCTCGTATGTGATTGGAGAAGCATAGATATCATTATCCTCACCCATGCTTCTCAAACTTTCTTTGGGTGAAGATGAGGGCTTGTTGGGTTTGAGGAGGCTTTTTAAATGTTCCTTTTCTTTCCCCATGTTGCCACACACCTCTAGTTTTGGACTATACCCTATTCAATGACTTGAGCCCAAGGATTAGGCATGTAGGTGTTACAGCAATAGCCAAGTTGCTAAAAACCGTTGTTAAACACTCCATTTTTGTACATATCTCATCAAGAGATGCAATTATGCACTGACACCAGTCTGTGCAGCATACTTTTTTGAGCAGTAAGAAGTGCCCAATCATCAGAGAAAGAAGCACCCTGCTTCAAGCCAGGCAGCCAGTCAGCCAGTAAGAGATGCAAGTCCAGTCCGGGTCAGGATAACTCCAGCACCTCGGCTTTACATATAAAAACCCTGAAAAAGGCTGGGGAAGTAGAGCTGACCTTTGAACAACCTGAGTTTGAACTGCATGCTTCCATTTATACATGGATTGTTTTCAATAAATACAGTACAGTATTGTAAGTGTATTTTCCTTACAATTTTCTTTTTTTTCCCTTTCAATTAGAGAGAGAGAGAAAGAGAGGGCAAGTGGGGGAGAGGGGCAGAGGGAAAGAGCGAGAGAATCTCAAGCAGGCTCCATCCTCAGGGCAGAGCCTGACATGGATCTTGATTCCATGACCCTGGGATCACGACCTGAGCCAAAATCAAGAGTTGGATGCCCAGGGAGTCCTGGGTGGCTCAGTTGGTTAAGCGCCCAGCTCTTGATTTCAGCTCAGGTCATGATCTCATGGTTTGTAGAATTGAGCCCGATGTCGGGCTCTGTGCTGACAATGCAGAGCCTGCTTGGGATTCTCTCTCTCTCTCTCTCTCTCTCTCTCTCTCTCTATCCTTCCCCAACTAAAACATGCTCTTTCTCTGTCTAAAAAAAAAACAACAAAAGAGTTGGATGGCCAAACAATTGAGCCACCCAGGCACCCCTCTTCCTGATGATTTTCTTAATAACACTGGCTTTTCTCTGACTTCCTTTATTGTGAGAATACAGTATGTGATGCATATAGTATACAAAATATGTGTTCATCGACTGTTACTGACAAGGCTTGGTCAACAGCAGGCTATTCATAGTGAAGTTTTAGGGGAGTCAAAAGTTATATGTGGATTTCTGGCTTCCCCAGGGCAGAGGTCGGCGCTTCTAACCCCTGCGGTGTTCAAGGGTCTGCTGTAATTATGCCAGAGTTACTAGATTTCCAGTAAATTATCAGTGGAAAGAAAATGGAAGGAAGGATAACGTCTCACATCCCTAAATTCTACTCTACTGCTTCTAATATGGATCGGGTGTTTTACCCTCTATGGAAGCCCCCGAGTCTTGGTGGCTCTTCTCACATTTTCTTACCAACCTCTGCCCTGCTGCAGCCTCCCCTTACTCACCCCTTCCCAACAGTCGCTTAGCATGGAGCCTGGAGTTGAAGGAGGTGGAGTAGGGGAGTGGGGAAGATCGGCATCAGAAGAGTGAAATAAATTAAAGTGTCCAAGAGCCCTCAGGAATCCAAACACAGTAAAATTATTATGTTTAATGTAAAAATGAACTTAAAATAATTCTGCTCTGTGTTTAATAAGAACAGGTATCGCTCAGTGAAGCCAAGTCAATGAGGTCCTCTCAGCCAGGCAGCCTGACTTCTCTTAGCAAAAAGATAAAGCAAAGGAGCGCTCTTGAAGGTTCGTAAAATCTATCACCTGCGAAAGAATGCAAACTGTGTAAATATTCAGGTTTTAAAATAAAATCCCCCAAAGCCAGCACTGCAGAGTGAGGTCAGCTTGGTCTGACGGGGCCTTGGGTGCCGCGGGGTGGCGTGGCTCGTGACCAGACCATCCGTGACATGTAGACGCAGGCTTTGCCGTGAGATTGTATATTGAAGCCATGAAAGCAGAACTCCTCTAGTTCAAGTTTATAGAAATACGTGACAGTGTTTGAAGTAGCTTAGTTGAGACTAAAACAGTCTGACATCACAGGCTTGGGGAAGATGATGGAAATTTCTTAATTTCTGTAGAAAAGTGGAACAACAATTTTTTTTTCAGGTGTTGGGCCTGACCACCCAAGTGCCGCTGCTCTGTTTCTGGGTTTGGAAAATCACATGGAAATACAGAGACCCTGCTCAGGATGTCAGCCACGTCTTATAATTCCACCTAGCAGACCGTGCTGGTGATTTTCCGTTTGCCCAGCCTGCCCCGATTCCTTCTCCATCCGTCTCTGCTTTGCTTGGTGCCCAGGAACCCGATCCCAGTGGATTGGATAATCTGGGCTCCCCTCCCCTCTGGCTTCAGCTGGTTTTGGCCAACACAAGGCACCAGCAGGCTCCTCTTCCGCTCGCGGTAGGCGCTCCCACACAATTCTTGCCCGTTGTCCCTTTGCAGCCAGGGTAAAAGACACTGGGTGACTCACTAGAGAGCCATCTGTTTCCTAGAGGACCTGTTTCTTTTTTCTTTTTTTAAATTCCCAGCTCCTAGGTCTCTTTTCCCAGACAGAAATCTGGAGGTGTGAGAATTGATATTTTCGTTACTGTTTATTTTTGAGAGAAAGAAAGAGACAGAGCATGAGTGGGGAGGGGCAGAGAGAGAGGGAGACACAGAATTGGAAGCAGGCTCCAGGCTCTGAGCTGTCAGCACAGAGCCCAATGTGGGGCGCGAACCCACGAACCATGAGATCATGACCTGAGCTGAAGTCGGACGCTTAACTGACTGAGCCACCCGGGTGCCCCGGACCAGTCTGTTTTCTACAGGGACCCTGGGTAATGGGCAGACTTGCCTCTTAGCCTTAAGCTCCTGGTCAAGCGCTTCTGTGTCCTAATCTTAATCTGGGTATCCTAATACTATATTAATTGTGTGGAGGATGGATGAGGTAAGCTCGTATTGAAAAGAACATGAGAAACAGATCCTTTCTTTTCATCTTTCTAGCATTTTTTTTTTGAATATTCCTTCCCATCATTTGTTAATGGTAAAAGGAAACAGTGTTTTATTCTTTTCTTTTCTTTTTTCTATTTCCGGACTCAGTTAATCATCATCATCATACCCGCTTTTCTTAGCAAGGTCAAACATTTGTAACGTGTATTGCGTATGGTCAAACTCATGTCGTCGAGGCATATCTGTAGCTGCTTATTGGGTTCTTATTGCCACTGGTAGTGTTTGGGTCACTTGAGAAGCCTCTTTTGGCGTAAAGCAAAGGCTGTCTTGGGTGAAATGCCACTTTTTCAGAGATTCTCTCCCCGATTCCTTAGAAGCATCCCTCATTCCTGATGCTGATCAAGGTTGTGCATCATGATAATGGGAAGCTTATGCATCATGATGGCAGTGCCTAAGCGGCCTTGGGTCCATAACTGTCTCTGGGTCCACACTGGTCCCTGCCCTGAGTAGACTGATGTGGTCTGGTCACTGGGCACCCACATACCAGTGGCCACTTACATAGCTCCAGTCCCACCTGGCCTTTCGGAGCACTATGCTGCACTGACTGTTGATATTCCGGTCCTGCCCTTTAGTCATAAAGCTTCTGCATCCTATTCTGAATCTCTGCTGAGCTTCTGAAACTTTCACCCCCCCATGTACCCGCCGTCACCTCTGATACCCTCCACACCATGTACCATGTGTGTTCAAGCCTGAGTCTATGTGCAACCCATGTGTGTAAATGCCTGCGTCAGCTTGTGGGCTCCATTTCGGTCTGGCACCCAGTTGAACCTGAAACACTGTGCTTAAAATGGTCCTCAGCGTGTGGTCAGAGAAGTGAGGAGGTAGCTGCCTTGCAATGGGATAACCCCGACTTCTTCTTTTTTTTTTTTCTCTTAACCTATTAATGCTCTGACCAGGATTGTGAACTCAAGAGGATGGTCAGGACTCAGGCTCCTGACTGCTTGTTCCTTCTCCTCGTCTTCCCTTTATAGCTCTTACTCCTGAACACAGATGCATCCTCACTCCCTCCTAAGGCATCGGAGGGCCGCTTGCTGGGGGTATTGGGTTTTATCTGCTTGGGAATTAACAGCAAAACTTGCTATCTGAATCTCCAAACTCTGCTTTTCATGGGTCAGAGGAACTTCAGCAGTTGGTAATCTTTTTCATTTCTCAACGAAGACTAGCTTTCTAGATGATCGTTTCTGTAGGAAGAGCTTAGAACTGGAGGGAATCCTGAGTGTCTTAGTTCTTCCCCCATCCTTCCTCCCTTCCTCCCCCTCTTCCTCCCTTCCTCCCTCCCTCTCCTCCCTCCCTCCCTCCCCTTCCTTCTTCCTTCCTCCTTCCTTCCTTCTTTCTTTCTTCCTTCCTCCCCTCCCTCCCCTTCCCCTCCCTCCCCTTCCTTCTTCCTTCCTTTCTCCCTCCCTCCTTCCTTCCTTCTTTCCTCCCTCCCTCCCCCCTTTCTTTCCTTCTCTTAACCAATATTGATTGAGTGCCCATTACATTCACTTCATGCCTGTTTCACTTGTAGTACAAAATAGTGTCCACTGTTGTGTTTTTAAAGTGGCCTTACACACATACTACGTGTGTTCCTTCAAGGAGAATGGAATGCAAATCAGAATTACTGTCAGACATTTTGGTAGGATTTTTTTTTTCCTCATAAGAGCCAGATCTCGTGTGTAACTTTAATTGGATCCTGAAAATGTTTTCATTACATCATAGACACACAGATTATATAAACATGTGTTTAGGTCCAAAAGAGGAGAGAAGAGACAATCATTGGAATCTTCCGGGCAGGGGGAGGGGTGGACAGTGTAGTCACAGAACGCGATGATAGTAAATTGGTGCATCATCTTCCTAGAGAAATGACCGCACCATGGAATGTTTAGATGGTGAATCCGTAGCATCCGCGCCTGCCTTCTTTCCGTGGTCACTGCTGGAGTTCAGACCTTCACCCCCTTCCTTGCCCCATAATCTCAGCCTCCTTGCTTTTCCCGCTCCTAGCCACCCTTGATTCCCCACTGATCTGGGTTCTCTTGTGCAACCAGAATCATCTGGGGAAGAGGGAGGACCTAATTTTAGAATTTAGTTTGGCCCTTAGAAGCAACACATTTTAAAATTCCAACCACATTTTTTGAAGCCAAGGGGGCTGCTATTAAGAGATAGGTGACTCAGGATGGGCCATTTCCTATTGCGTGCAAGTCCTCAGGGATATGGTGGAGAAGGGAGTGAGGGAAAGGATGGACAGAGGCCTCTGCGGCAATGGAAAGGCTGATCCAGCCTTGAAAAGTGAGACGCAGGTAGGAAAGTACATCTCTTCCACCCTGAGTTGACTAGGGCTGGAAATCTCAGCCGCTCCCAGGGGCCAGGCAGGTGAAGTGCGTGAGTGTGGCAGGAAATGACCGTCACTGGCGGACCAGAGAAAGCCTGACTCGTCCAGAGGGACCGCCATCACTCAGCTGCAGCCAATGGAAATCTTTCATTTTTTTTTTTCCTGAAGGAGCTGGGAATATGGGGGATTTATGTGAAATTGTATCATTTTTGCATGCCAAAATCTGTGCCCTGGATTTGGCCCTGGCTGGGACTTCTGGTGTGTCATTCCTGGTATAGACTACTGTATCTGAGACGTGCTGGGGTGTGTGTGTGTGTGTGTGTGTGTGTGTGTGAGATTAAACAGTTACGTTCTAGAGAATTAGAGTGTTAAAAATCTGTAAGTCACGTTGAATATAAAGGCCTGGAAATGCTCCCTCCTTCTCAAAATGCTCCTCCCGAAGTTCCCTTCATCCCTGCCCGTGCCCCTCGCCCCCACAGAGGCACATCAGGGACAGACTATTCTGTGGGACAGGGGGCGTCAAGGCTGTGGAATTTTCCTCCTCCCACCCCCTTGGATCACTTTCTAGCTTACATAACTCAGACTAGGGGAGATGTACTACTGAAGGAAAGGCCGTGATTTCTGGGACATCACCAACCTGGCTAGACCAGGGGCCGATATATTTCTAGAAAGCTCAATATAAAGTCTCATAGTGGGGATTAGACTGGGAGTTATTCTTTTAGGTTTATTTATTTTCAGAGAGAGAGAGAGAGAGAGCAAGTGGGGATGGGACAGAAGAGAGAGAGAGAAAGAGGATCCCAAACAGGCTCTTTGCTGCAGCACTGAGCCTGATGTGGGGCTCAAACTCACGAACCATGAGATCATGACCTGAGCTGAAACCAAGAGTCAGACACTGACTGAGCCACCCAGGATTCCCGTAGAATAAGGAATTACTTTTGCAGAGAAAGGTCAACATAAGAATTGAGTAGCAAGAAGAGGAAGTGGGACCTCTCAGAGCTCCTCACTTAGGTTATGAGAAAAGTTACATTAAGCACACATGTGTGAGTTTCTCCCCACTTGATGGTTTCAGTCTAATGGAGACCAGTGTTCATCCCCCTAAATTAATGAGGAGAGTGCAGAATGAAGTCCTAAGATTGTGTATGGACAAAAGAGACTGACCGAGCCTAGGGAGGGGAGGGTGGGCCTCAGAGAAAGCCTCCCCAGGAAGTGAATGGAGATGGGGGGCAGGGAGGAGTATTGGGGGGGGGTCTGTCCTGGGGCAGGGGAGTGGAGGAGGGAGCAGGGAAGTGTTACAGATGGAGGGACCCCCACCATGTGCAAAGCACATGCTGGGAAGAAACGTGGGCATTGCCAGACTGGCTGGAGATTAGAGTGGGCAGTGAGTCAGGAGCAAAGTGGAGCATCGTGGGGGTGACCTGGAGAGAAAGCAGAGCTTCACTGGGCAGGAACTTTCAACCCTGGAGCACAAGGAGTCGTCCAGCAAAGGTTTTTTAGATAAGGTAGGCACGCACTCAAAACTGCTATTGGAAGGCACCATCTTGGCTTCAGTGTGAAAAACGGATTAGATTAGAACCCTTAGAAAGGTTCTTTAGGCTAATATTTCTAGAACTCTTACCGTGTGCCAGATACTGTTCTAAAAAGCAGCATTAACATATTAAATCCTCACACAGCCCTATGGGGGTAGGCTTTATACCCATTTAGCAGGTGAGGAAACAAAGGCACAGAGAAACTAGCTCTCCCAAGGTCAACCGGCAGGTGCCGTGCTTGGACTAGAGCAGTGTCATTAGAGCAGGTGTGAAGGGGACAGAGCTGAGAGAGAGCGACTCAAGAGCTAAGGTCTGCAGGAGATGATGGATGGAAGTGGAGGGTGTGAGCTAAGCGTTGCGAGTGGAGATTTCTAGCTTCCTGGCTTATGCTGGAGGATGGATGGAAGAAACACTCCTTAAAACTGAGTAACTGAAGAGCTACCAGTCACCCAGCTAATGAGAGAAAGAGACAGAATCCAATCTGGCCATTCTAGCTCAGGGGGGCCTAGAATCTCTTCAACTGGTTAACATGAAAGATCAAATTGGCTTCATTGAAGGAGTCAGGAATCAGCCACATCCCATCTATCATATAGAAGGGAGCTCTATCGGAGCAGCAAAAAAGGAAAGGTTTTTTAAAGGCAGAGAGGGAGTGGAAAAAAGGAAAGGATTAGCAAAGAACATTGTTTTAGGCAAAACTTGCCCTCCTAAGGGGAATGGAAGGGGGGGGGGTCTATCAGTAAATTTCCTAGTGCTCACCAGGAAATGCTAAGTTGACAGGTTAAAGGTTACGTTCCTGGGGGAGGTTGAAGCTGCAGTTAGATTAGATATTAAGTTTTGGTTTGCTGACACGGGTCCCTTAACATAAGTGACTCTCTTTTGGACCTGTGGTTTTGTTTTTAATGGCTCTTAGCCAGCATAATATGCTGCATCTTTTTCTATGTATGTTGTGGGAAACGCAAGAGACATAGCACATCCCAAGGCAAAGAGCATAGTTAATACCCTCATTAGAAAATGTTCTTTCCTTTCAAAGTCATCTTGGACCACCAGCTGCCAGTCACATTTCCCCATGTGACAGTGTAAGACCTTATTAATAATAAGGATTCTGGAAAGAGCTATCATAATCCAAAATTTACTTGGCTATTTGATGTGTGACTTGGGCACCTAACTCTTCCCTGTGCCTTAGTTTCCTCATTCCTCTGTAATTTTACCTCCTCTGTGGGATTTTTGTTTACAAGGATTAAATGAATCTATCAATCAGTCTGTCTGTCTATCTGATCTCTTATCTATCTGTGTCTGTCTGTCTATCCATCCATCATCTCTGTCTGCCTCTCTCTCTCTATCCATCCATCCATCCATCCATCATCTCTGTCTATCATCTATTTATCTACTATCTATCCATCCATCATATCTATCTATCTATCATCTATTGATCCATATCTATCTATATGGGTTGATATCTATCATCTGTATTTTTCTGTCTATCTATGTATCATCTATCTATCAATCAATCATTTATCTAATTTTAGAATAAGATCTGGTATGTAGTAAGCAGTATGTAAGTGGTTGCCACTATTATTTCTGTTGTTATTAACAGTATTAAATTTGTTTTTACTCTGGTTGTGCTGGTTGCTTTAACACATTCTCCCTTTCCCTTGCTTCATTTTCCAAGAATTATGTTAACTTTTGTTCTTTGTACTCCCCTGCCCTGCCCAACGCTGGATATTATATCAAGATTCCTCATTTTGTGGGGATTGTTTGTAAATTTCTGCATGTTGATCATTGACAGTCTAAATGCCCCGAGGGAGGTCTGACATTGAGGCTGCACTCCTCATCTAAACTGTCCAGCTATTTCAAGTGCCCTGAATCTCCCTTCACTTAGAATCCAGGGCAATGGTCATTTCCCCTTGGTTTTGGAATTAATGCAAATGTGGGGACATCAAATCAGTTTTCTCCACTAAGGCATGGATAAATGCCTCCGCTTTTGTTCTGTGTAATCCTAAATCCATTAATTTATTGACTCGGGTGAAATCAAAGAGCATCCTTAACATGTAAGCACAAGGCTTTGCCATGGGCAGGGTAGAGGGTTAAGATGCAAGCATAAAATCTGGCTGACCCAGTTACATTGTACACACGTGGAGAACATGAACAGATACTTCAGGATGAAAGAACAGAGATACCACAATTTACAACACGTGTCTTTCCTTTTGAGTTATCAAAGACATAGTCATGATGAAAATCATAGTTATCTGACATCTCCTGGGCTCTGTGTGTCAGGAACTGTTAAGCTCTTGGCCTTTAATATCTCATCTGACTCTAAAAAAAGGCTATCATGTGGGCGTTTCTATCCCCCTCCTCTATAGAAGAGGAAACTGAGGCTGAGAGACATTAAGGGACTTTGCCAGCACACAGTGTTGGAATATTTGCAGCAGTAGTTTGAATATCATCTTTGAGGCCAGTAAATCTTCCTTGCTGTCATTTTGCTTCATGTATCGCTATTCTCCATCAACAGTTCACTGATGCTGACTTTCTTCTCTTGTAGCTTTCCTCCATGTGCCCTTGATCTCTGAGAGTACTTCCTTCCCTGTGAAGCTATTTCTTCACCCTTCACTGAGTCAGCATATATTCATTACGTATTTATTCTGAGTGAATTAGTTCTTAAGATTTTCTCTGTTTGTAGGAAATGATCTAAATAGGTTGGTCAGAGTTCTTTGAGTGGCTTCCTTTAAAAGAATTCTGGCAACCACTAGGAAGAGGTGACTGTTTGGGGACCATGTTTGCAAACTTTCCTCCACCAATCCAACTAAAAGAGCATAGTGTAAGTTTTTGAAACTAGCGAAAAGAAAACCAGGTAAAGAGAGGTCTGAGAAAGAGGGGAGGGGAGGGGAAGGGAGGGGAGACCAAAAGTAACAGAGACAGAATTCACCTATCTGTGAATCGCAGATGGCACTGGATACTCCTCTCCCTGTTCTTCTCCACCGCCATGCAAGGAACGATAAAGCACAGTCCACATTACAGAACGTCCACCCAGAGCCTCCTACCAGGGAGATGAAAGACATGAATAGAAAGCACAATGGTGGCCATGCACAAATACTGTGAGCTCCCCCACCCCGTAAACTCACACAGGAAATGTAGCGTGTGTGGCATCTGGGTGGCTCCGTTGGCTGGGTGTCCTACTTTGGCTCAGGTCATGATCCGCACAGTTCATGAGTTTGAGCCCCGCGTTGGGCTCTGTGCTGACAGTCAGAGCCTGGAGCCTGCTTCGGATTCTGTGTCTCCCCCTCTCTCTGCCCCTCCTCTGCTCACACTCTGTCTCTCTCTCAAAAATAAACATTAAAAAAAATGCAGTGTGCAAAAGGTTGATTAAAAATTCATTCCTATTTTTAAGTCCTGCTAAGTGATCATTCAGATATAAAAGGCAACACTCTGGTGTATTCACATAACTGAGGACTCAGAGAAGGCAGTTCACACAAGCGAAGGTTTTTAGATAAAATATAGGATTCCCGGTTACATGTGAATTTCAGATAAACAGTAATATTTTATTGGACGCTATATACTTACTCTTAAAAAAAATCATTCATTGTTTATCTAAGATTCATAATCCACCGGGAGCTTTGTCATTTTGTTTGGTGAATCTGGCAATTTGCATGCAAATCGTTTTGAACTGTCTGTGTCATGAGAAAACTTAGTTATTTAAGTGCTAAATCTTAAATTTAAGGGGAAGGAGAGGAAATCAGGAGGATGAAGCTGGACTCTGTTTGTAGATCCAAGGGGACGAGGGTGAAAATGATCATTTCAGAGAAAAGTAGAAGTCTCCCTAACCTTGAAATCGAACATACAATATCAGTACACATAGGTAAATGTGTGTGTATATACAGTATGTTAAAATTCCCAGCTATCCTGATGCAGATTTGGAGGAGGAGGGATGAGCTGTGGAAATAGTAAGTGAACTAATTTTCTGAACTTACACAGCAAGAAGCTATTAGGTGCTGCTGTGTGCTAAAGCTGATTAAGGAAGTGTGAGTCAGGGGGGAGTCACAGGCTATGGGCTCCCGGGTCAGGGAAAGTATAAACCGTGATCTGAAGATGCGTTTGGCTGCAGAACATCAAGGCAGGTTCAGTCTGGCTTCACCAAGGAATGAGATGTGTTGATTTACATAACGGCAAGGCCACCCTTTGTGAGCACAGTTGTGGCTGGTTTGACTCCAGCTCAAGTACAGTCTCAGGGATCAGTGTCTTTTCCTCTTTTGCCTTTCCTTCCTTGACATCAGCTTGGGTGGGGGTCTTCCAGGGATCACTGCAAAGTGCTCGCCGACAACATCTGGGAAAAATTGGCTTCCTCACCCAAATCTAGGGACCTTTGAGAACGTCATTGCTTTTAGGTCTTTCAGAAAGAAGTAAGGAACTGTTTTGTTTTGTTTCGTTTTCCCCCATAAGCTCTCAGAACCCACCCCCACGTGTATCTTACTGGCATAAATTGGGTCACGTGGACCATGTGATGCTGGCCAGTGTCGGTGTGAGTCACCTGCTGTGCTCTTGAAACTAAGGGTCGAGACCACTCTCCCCACAGCTGGGCTGTACCAGTGAGCGGTGGGTTCACAAATGAAGAGCTGAGGTTCCACCAAGATAATGACAGCGGACTTGGAGGAGGCATCCACGTGTCCACTGTAACTGCCGTGATCACGACTGGCTTGAAAATCTATATGGAAGGTGCTTCTTTGACAATCCATTGTCTTTCCGTAAATTCATCCCAGCAAACTTTCTCACCTGCCCCAAAATATGGCTTTTTCTTTCTTAATCCTCAGATAGGGTTTGTTTGGCATGGTAGAGAAAGAATGACTATCCGGAAATACTAGCCCCAAATCTAGCATGAAGGGAACAGCAATGTCCCCTCCTCTGACATGCTCCTGGGGCATTATGGTCACTGAATGGAGGAGTGGGTAGAATGATCTTCACTATTTAAATAAATCTTGAGCTTTCTCTCTTTGAAGAGCGTGTCTAATAGAGTACATTTAGAGGAAATGTGCTGACAATATGTTTACTGTCTAAAGTTATAACTCCCATAGGAACTAGGAAAAAAGAGCATAAGCCTTATAAATTATCAGAAATGAAGAATTAGGGGCTTTATTTTGTTTTGGTTTCATAAAAAGAAGAAACAGAGACCAGAAAGCGAAAAATACCAAATAAACTTTAAAAAAAAAACCCAATTTTTTAAGGGCAAGGACGCATTAAAAACAAAGTAGAAAGTATGAAAGGTTAAAATAACACAGAAAGCATGGTACTTTATAAGGGTAACTGTCAAAAATCCAAATACTATAGGATCGATAACACATAAATTTAGCAAAACCACCAAATAAAGAGAGGAAGCACTAGACAGAAACACACAGTGATATGTAACTTTCCCTCATGTCTTTCAGTGTGACATTGCTTTAAACAGAGAGGAGTAAGCATAGAGTGAATCTGACTGATGTAACAAGGATAATATAATAAATGTATAACAGACTCCAGATCCCAATGAAACAGAAAATCGGCATTTTTTCCCAAGAGCCACAGTGATATATGAGGACATTAAAAAAAACCCAATAAATTCGAATCAGTAGAAATAATACAGACCTCATTCTCTTAACTGCATTGCAATAAAGTGTAAAATAGCAAATAGAGTCAAGCAAACAAAAATCCCAAGTACTTGGTGGTTAAAAAAAAAAAAAGGAAAAGCTTTCCGGTACTTTTGGATCAATGAGAAAATGGAAAGCAGAATTGCACATTTTCCTAAAGTAACCATAAAAAACTGGGAAGAGAATACTATCATGGGGGGGCACCCACAGTCTGAAATACATCATAAATGTAGAATGAGAATTTGGCATTCAAATCCTGGGGAAGAGAAAAAACTGGGAGTAATAAATAAAGCCAGTATGTGGCAGGTAGTTAAAAGAATTAAGCAGATAAATCTATATTAATTAAGGGAAAAGGGAGAAAACACGAACAGGCAAATTTAGAAAGAAGACAAGTGAAACAAATACAGATAATGACATTGTTAATGAAACATAAGAGGATATATTAAAATTTTAATGTTTATTCTTGAGAGAGAAAGAGAGAGAGAGAGAGCGTTCATGCACATGAACAGGGGAGAGGCAGAGAGAATCAGAAGCAGGCTCCAGGCTCTGAGCTGTCAGCACAGAGACTGATGTGGGGCTCAAACTCACAAACTGTGAGATCATGACCTGAGCCAAAGTCGGATGCTTAACCGATTGAGCCACCCAGGTGCCCCAAGAGACATTTTTAAACTCCAGGGAAAATTCAAACCCTGATATAAATAATGATTCCTCACTTGCCCCACTCTCCCCACTAGGGAAATTAGAAACAACCAAAATTGTCCCTGGAAGATAGAGAAAACCCAAGTAGAACCAATAATCATGGACAAAATTGAAAAAGTTTTTTATTTATTTTATTTATTTTTTTTAGATAGTTTATTGTCAAGTTGGTTTCCATATAACACCCAGTGCTCATTCCCACAAGTGCCCTTCTCCATGCCCGTCACCCCCCTTCCCTCCCACACCCATCAGTCCTCAGTTTGCTCTCAGCATTCAAGAGTCTCTCATGGTTTGCCTCTCTCCCTTTCCCCCCCCATTTCCCCCCTTCTTCTCCCACATGGTCTTCCGTTAAGTTCCTCCTAATCCTCCTATACCTGCAAACCTATGATATTTGTCCTTCTCTGCCTGACTTATTTTGCTCAGCATAACACCCTCAAGGTCCATCCACGTTGCTCCACATGGCCAGATTTCATTGCTTCTCATTGCCATGTGGTACTCCATCGTATAGATAAACCACATCTTCTTGATCCATTCGTCCGTTGATGGACACTTAGGTTCTTTTCCATGTTTTGGCTGTTGTGGAGAGTGCTGCTATGAACATTGGGGTGCATGTGCCCCTATGCATCAGCACTCCTGTCTCCCTTGGGCAAATCCCTAGCAGTGCTATTGCCTGGTCATAGGGGAGTTCTGTTGTTAATTTTTTGAGGAACCTCCACACTATTTTCCAGAGGGGCTGCACCAGTGTACATTCCCACCAGCAGTGTAGGAGGGTGCCCGTTTCTCCACATCCTCGCCAGCACCTAGAGTCTTCTCATTTGCTCATTTTCTGGAAAAGTTTTTTAAAGATCTACCTTCCCAAGAAGCATCACATCCAGCTAGTTTCACCAGGGAATTCTCTGTAACTTTCAATGAATAGAAAGATTCGACACTATTCCTCTTTCAGAATATGGAGACTAGAACATAGAAAACGGGAAAGATTAGTTTTCAAATTTTTCTTCAAAGCTGCTATAAAATGATAAGNAACTCCAGAGAACAGTATCAATTACATCCAGGCAAAAAATCTAGCAGCATGTTAACAGATATAGTTTACCACTAAAGTCATAGAATGTCCCTCATAATCAACTCCATTTCCTCCTAGGAAAATGAGGGTGCTTCCCAATTCATTGCCACCGAATTAGCATTTTAATTGGTCAGAGGGGGAAAGCATATTATCAGAATGCTTAATGCCTAAAACATATTTGGTAAGTTGAGCGTGCATTTTTAATGGAAACTCTCAGGTAAAATACTAGAGGGATACTCCTTTACTATTTTGTACCTACTCTCCTCCTCTGTTCCAGTCCAGCCAAATGCTTAATGGAGAGATTGTAAGAGTATGTCCATTTTCATGGAGATTAAGGTAAAGAACGGAAATGACATCCTCCATTTTGCTCCCTTTACTTTAACATTGCTCCGGAAACTCGAGGCAAAACAATTAAACAGGAAAACAGAATGATGAAGAGACACTTCAGCAAAACTGCTCTTTGAACACTGGACACCCCCCAAAATGCAAGAGGATCAACGTGAAACCTATTAGAAGTAGATAAGGTGGATATATCCACATCAAAGGCTTTTTCCTTCATGCATATGATAGCTTTTCAGAAGGTGTACAGCTGTTAATAAAAACGACAATAACACTAATGTTTATGAAGTGCTTCCTGTGTGCAAGGAGCTCTAAATAGATGAATCCATTTAATGCTGGAAACAACCTTACAAATGAAAGAACATTGCCTTTGAAATAGCAAGAAAAGAAAATACCCAATTAACGGTGTTATGTAGTGGCTGGGAGTGATTAAGAGCCCAGCCACCCAGGTGTGATCTCCAGCAAGTTACTCCACCTGTCATGCCTCGGTTTCCATATTTGTAAACTGGAGACGTCAATACTATGTATCTCATAAGGTTGCAATGACATTAAATGAGTTAATGCATGCAAAGTGTTGACAACAGTATCTAAGTGTTAGCTATCGTGGTTGTTAACACTAAACCTAGCAAGAAATGTGTATGGCTGAGATGATGAGGGCTTTAAAATTCTTACCAATGGATATAAAAGCGTTTCTTCGTTTATTTAATACAATGTAATGTCCACAGATTCTTGTGACATTGCCTGAGCATTTAATGAACATTAAGAGCAAATCACCCAAAACACTAGTTCAAGTATTTGCTATGACTCTGAGCCCTGTCCCTGAGGAAGTTAGGAAGCCTAACATAATGAGTCAAGGGGCTTGTGATGAATACACGTTTTCATGACCAAGGAATTGTAATTAAGTGAAAGAATAAAACTTCCAGGCGGTCTGATTGCTACTTAAGCAATTCACAGTTAAATCAAGAAGAAACCAAAATTGGGGGACTAGCCTTTCCTAAGTTCAAGCAGACTTTTAAGACTGCCATTGGTGTTTTTCACTTCTGTGAGATTTCACTGTTAGCTTAAAGTCTGAAAGACTGTTTTCAATGTATAAAGTTCAGTATTACAACCTTGAACTTCTGAACTTTTTCAAAAATTGTTCCAAGTCCATCGTAGCATGGTGTTTTCTTTTAAGTATATGCTTTTCTTTCTTTACTTAAAAAATATTTCAGGGGTACCTGGGCGGCTCAGTCGGTTAAGCGCCCGACTTCGGCTCAGGTCATGAGCTCACGGTTCATGAGTTCAAGCCCCGCGACTTGTTCTGTGCTGACACCTCAGAGCCTGGAGCCTGCTTCAGATTCTGTGTCTCCCCCTCTCTCTCTGTCCCTCCCTTACTCATACTCTGTCTGTCTCACTCAAAAATAAATAGATATTAAAAAAATTTTCAGAATGCGCTCCTCACCACCCCCCATTTCAATATTACAAAATTTGATTAATTACTTAGATTTGATGCATCAGAAATTCAATATTTAATTCTCAAATGCAACTGGGGAGCCTGGATGGCTCAGTCGGTTAAGCGTCCGACTTCAGTTCAGGTCATGCTCACAGTTGGTGGGTTTGAGCCCTGCGTCAGGCTCTGTGCTGACAGCTAGCTCAGAGCCTGGAGCCTGCTTCAGATTCTGCGTCTCTCTCTCTCTCTCTGACCCTCCCCTGCTCATGCTCTCTCTCTCTCTCTCTCTCTCTCTCTCTCTCAGAAATAAATAAAACATCAAAAAAATTAATTCTAAAACACAATGAAAGTAGACCATTTTTAAATAACTCATTTAGCGTCTATTGAATGTAAAGTTACATAAAACATATACATTCAATAGATGTTAAGTCGTTTTTGCTTCAACTGTCACTAACCCCTTGGCCATCTTCCCATGGTGACCTGTCGTCTTGATTCTCTGTGATCCCTGTCCGTGTGGTGCTGGCCTTGTCATCAAAGGGATGGCTCAGCAGGATAAACTTCAAATAATCTGCTTGAATCGGAGTATTGAAATAGTTTAGATCTAGACCCCAAGACACAGACTCAAGAAGAGTTGGGGGAAGCAGCAATACGCTATACACCTACACTCTACCTCCATAACATTGTGAAAAATGCTACATGCTCACCTTGCCATTACTTCCCATCGACCTTTGCCCTAGGAGATTTCTTCTAAATAATGGATTAAAAGAAAACATTTTTAGGTTGAAAGCAAATTTGAGTGGGAAGTACAGAGATTTCCCATATATCTCTATACCTTCTGCCCACACATACAGTCTTCTGCACCATCGATATCTTCCATCAGAAAGGTATATTTGTTACTATCAATAAACCTATATTGACACATCATTATCACCCAGAGCCCATAGTTTACATTAGGATTCACTCTTGGTATTATACATTCTATGGGTTTTAACAAATGTAAAATGCCATGTAACTGTCATTACAATATACGGATTAATTTCATTGCCTTATAAGTCCGCTGTACTCTGCTGATTCATCCCTCCTAACTCCCCAACTCCTGGAAACCCAGTGATCTGTTTATGTCTCCATAGTTTTGCCAATTTCAGTGGAATCATGCAATATTCATGTATTTTTCTGATAGTTCCTTCCGTGTCTTTTTGTGGCTCGATAGCTCACATCCTTTTTAATTTTGAATAATATTCCAGTGTCTGGATGTACCAGAGGTTATATATCCATTCATCTACCAAAGGAAATTTTGGTTGCTTCCAAGTTTTGGAAATTATGAATAAAGCTGCTAAAAATATCCATGTGCAAGGTTTTTGTTGACATAAGTTTTCAGCTCATTTGGGTAAATATCAAGGAGTGTGATTGCTGGATTGTACGGTAAGAGTATGTTTAGTTTTGTGAGAAACTGCCAACATGTCTTCCAAGATGGCTGTACCATTTTCCATTCCCACTAGCAATGAATGAGAGTTCCTCTTTCTTCACATCTTTGCCAGCAGTAGGTGTTGTAAAATGGTCCAGATTTTGGCCAATTAGATGTGTATCTAATTGTTGTTTTAATTTGTGGTTTCCTAATGACATATGGTGCTGAGCACCTTTTCATATGCTTATTTATTTTCCATCTGTAGATCTTTTTTTGGTAAGGTGTCTGTTAAGTTTTTTGACTCACGTTTTAATCATGTTGTTTATTTTCTTATTGTTCAGTTTTAACAGTTCTTTGTATATTTTGGATAGCAGTCATTTTTCAGATATGTCTTTTGCAAATATTTTCTCCCCATCTATGGCTTGCCTTCTCATTCTTTTAACACTGTTTTTCGCAGAGCAGAAAATTTAAAATGAAGTCCAGCTACTTAAGTCTTTCTTTTGCAGCAGATCATTCCTATGGCGTTGTATCTAAAAAGTCATCACCAAACCCATGGTCTTCTAAATTCTTGTCTCACGTTACCTTCTAGGAGTTTTATAGTTTTGTGTTTTACAGTTAGGTCTGTGACCCGTTTTTATTTTTGTGAAAAGTATAAGGTTTGTATCTAGTCTCATTTTATTTGCATGTGGATGTCCAGTTGTTTGAGCACTCTTTGCTGAAAAGGCTGCCTTTGCTCCGTTGTCAAAGAGTGGTTGACTGTATTTATGTGGGTCTATTTCTGGGCTTCCTATTCCATTTCATTATCCTATTTGTCTCTGTTGTTGCCAATGCCACACTGGTACTGATTACTATAACTGTATAGTAAGTCTTGTAGTCAGATAGTGTCATTCCGTTTTGTTCTCCTTCCATACCGTATTTGTTTTTCTGGATCTTTTGTCTCTTCACATGAACTTGAGAATCAGTTTGTTGATACCCATCAGATAATTTGCTGGGATTTTGATTGGGATTGTGTTGGGTCTACACCAAATTGTGAAGAACTGATATATTATCAATATTGAAGCTGCCTATCCATGAACATG
The DNA here is from genome assembly GCF_008692635.1 of Crocuta crocuta. Taxonomy (NCBI): domain Eukaryota; kingdom Metazoa; phylum Chordata; class Mammalia; order Carnivora; family Hyaenidae; genus Crocuta; species Crocuta crocuta. The sequence goes on along the minus strand of NW_027533258.1, from coordinate 6,121,466 downwards.
GAATATTTGTCCATTTAGTTAGTTCTTCTTTGATTTTTTCATCAGTTTTGTAGTTTTCCTCATCTATCATGAAACTATAATGTTAAATTGATACCTAAACATTTCATTTGGGGAGCTGCTAATGTAAATGGTATTGTGTTTTTAATTTCAAATACTGTGTATTCGTTGGTGGTATATAGGAGAGTGTCTTTTGTATTTAAACTTGATCCCACAACCTTGCTACCATTACTTATTAGTTCCAGAAGTACTTTTGTCAATTCTTTTGGATTTTCTAAACAGACGATTGTGTCATCACTAAACAAAGGCAGTTTTATTTCTTCCTTCCCAATCCATATACATCTTTCTACTCTACTTTATGATTTACTTTAGTTTTAAATTCTTTTTTGGTAAAACTTGTATTTTTAATTCATGGAAAAAGTACCCTTTTTCAGTGAGTCATACTTTTGCATTTTCCTATGCAAGATTTATATTTTTTTCACAAGCACTGGATCTTTGTAATTAATATTTTTTTAATGTTTATTTATTTTTGAGAGAGAGAGACACAGAGTGTGAGCAGGAGAGGGTCAGAGAGAAAAGGAGACACAAATTCTGAAGTGGGTTTCAGACTCTAAGCTATCAGCAGAGTATGATGGAGGGCTCAGATTCACAAACGGTGAGATCAGAACTGAGCCAAAGTTGGATGCTCAACCGACTGAGCCACCAGTGCACCCCGACCTTTTTTATACACTTTCATCTTTGCTTTCAGTAAGATGCATCTGTATGACATGAATTTTGTAGTCACTTTTTTTACTTTTAATTTTCTTCATGGATCATTGCATCCTTTCTTTTACTTGAATAATCTTACAATGAATTCTACTTCCATTTACTCTCTTTTTTGAAGATGGAAATATTATCAAATTCCAATTATTACTTCATGGAGATTTGGCACATATTACTTGTGTTATAGGATCTGAAATATACACCAGCCCTTAGAATTTACTGCCTTTAATCTCTCATCCCACGCTGTCCCTGAGAATTACCATCAAATATTTTCTTGGATTGCTCACATTTTTCAGAACTCAGTAAGTCACATAAAATTTATCCAATTGTTGGGGAATCTCTGCTTATTAGAAAATTCCTTATGAAACTGAGCCAAGATCTGCCACTCTGAAAAGTTCACCTCTCAAAATTTTGCTGCCCAGATCCATTAAGAACTAGCTCCATGCATCTACTACCTGTTAGCTTTTTGTATATTTGTAAACCACCATCATTGCTTCTTCTTCACTCTCTTTTTTTCAAGTTATACATGCCTGTACCTTGAAATACTCCTTGGAAGAGATGACTTCCCATTCTCTTTACCATTTTGATTCTTCCACTCTAGAAACCATTTTTTAACTTATAAAATCTAAAAACTATCATGTGTGATTCTGTAAGACAACTTGTCTCGTCCTGATTGGGTTACTTTATGTTAGAAATGCCTGTTTAAGAGTTGATGGATAGTAAGTGGTGCCCCCCAAGGGAATGAACTTTGAGGAACAGGTAGGTCCGCCATCATTATCTCTTATTTTACAGATGGCTTACTTGGAGAGGATCCCATGCCAAGGGTTGGAGGTCGAATTCAGAAAGTTTTCCAGACTGCACTTAGAGAATGTGTTAGACAGTAAATCCTCAATAATAGTTTGTATATGCTCTTGGTGGCATATCGGAAATGCACAAGGGACCTCTGAGATTAGGAGTAGGTTTATACTCAAGACTTGTATGCCACCTACTTCCTTACAAGAACCAGAATGACTAGAACTTGGCAAAGGAGATGCTCCTTTGGGCGCCTGACTTATGAAAGCCTTCTTCCTCTGATGTGTGGAGTAATCCTGCTACATGGTGTTTGTTGATAATTTAATGCAAGTTTTGCTCCCTTTTCGTATGTGTCTGTTATTATTACCACTCATAGTATGATTGATAATGATTTCTCCAAAGAGCTACAGAAATGTGGGAAGAAATCTTAGTGCTTCAACCCCTCATTTTTTTTTTTTTATAGATAATAAAATAGAACCTTTGAGGGATAAAGGTGACTTGGCTCAAAGTTTCTTAATCTTCTATCTTCTATCTTCAGTGCACTGAGGGAATTGCCATTCCCTTTAAATAGTCCTGATATGGAGCAGAGTGATGGAGCAATCAGAAACCAGCAGAGAGAAGGAAAAAAAAAAAAAAAGCATCAGCAGGGTGTAGGCAAGGAGCTGGAGAATTCACAGAGTTTTATAAACTTTAAATTCCCAACTGCTACACTATAATTCTGTCTTGGGAGCCCATTATAAGGAAGTCATTTTGGTGAATTGGATGAGGTCCATGGAAGATGTGCCTTGACATCTAATTTGTGTGTTATAGTGAGATGCCATTAAGATTCTCACAGCCTCTTTGGAATGTGGGGAGGGAGGATGTGTTTATTTTATAATTCCACAGTTAATGTTTCTGGTGTCTAGAAGCTTCCACTCATTCATTCACTCATTCACTCAAACACATTTGATGAATGCCTATATCCATTTTGTACAACACGCCGTGTTGGATGTTTTGCATTTAGCGTTGAATAATTCAAGTCTTGAATTAAACCATTAAGGTGAAGAAATCATTTCTTCCCTGCAAATTAAGAAGGCTTGCTTTTTAAACGAGCTTGTTTTACAGTTGAGTCAGAATACCAGCGAACTGAAAAAAAAATAACTGTTTTGCTTAGAAATTCAGTGCTCACGTAGAGTCATCAAGAAAGAACTTTAATGTAGTAATTCCTCTTCTGGTATTATCCTAAAGTATACTTGCACATGTCCAAAAAGATGTATGTTCAAGATTATTTTTATATCATTGTTTTTTTTTAGTGCAAAAAAATATTCAAGTCAACTAAATATTCAGTAATGGGAAATTGCTTAAACAATGGATATACAATGGAAAAAATATGCATATGTGTAACAGAACTAGTACATTTGTGTATGATAGAGAATTATCTCCAGAAGATGTAGATAATCTCTCTCTCTCTCTCTCTATCCATCCATCCATCCACCCAGCCCCCCCTAACTTTACATTTTGAAACATTCTAAACATACAGGAAAGTTTTAACAATGTTAAGTTAAATAGAGCATATAGTTTTCATATAGACTCACTAATTGTTAGTTATAGACCTTTTTTTGGGTGGAACTCTTTGAAATTAAATTGTAGACAGTATGACATTCGTCCCTAAATGCAAAGCCACACCACTTAGGTGTGTGAACATCTAAAAAATTTAACATTGAAACAGCGGATCCTCTAATAAATTGTTTAAAGTTTCTTGGGGATCACAAAATTACCCTTTATGGCTTTTTTGGGGGCAACCCAAGGTTCAGAATCTGTTGTCATGTTTCCTTAGCATCTGTGTGTCTAGTTCAGTCCACCTGCTTTTTTATGATAGTGCTCTTTTTGTAGAATACCAGTTGTCTTACAGAAATTTTCTTTTTTTTTTTTTAATGTTTTATTTATTTCTAGGAGAGAGAGAGACAGCGTGAGCAGGGGAGGGTCAGAGAGAGAGGGAGATACAGACTCTGAAACAGGCTCCAGGCTCTGAGCTGGCTGTCAGCACAGAGCCCGACGCGGGGCTCGAACCCACGAACCGAGAGATCACGACCTAAGCGGAAGTCAGACGCTTAACCGACTAAGCCACCCAGGCGCCCCTAGAAATTTTCATAAGCTGAATTTGTCTGCTTCCTCATAATTAGACTTAGGTGAAACATTTTCTTAATACTACAGAGATGCTTCTAATGATGCTGAGTTTGCTCATTTAGATAAGATTGTGGCTGCTAGCCATCTTCACTGTAATTCCCTTTGTAGTTAAGAACACATCTATTGTGGGTGCCTGGGTGGTTCAGTTGGTTAAACCTCCAACTGTAACTCAGGTCATGGTCTTACAGTTCATGGGTTTGAGCCCTGTATCAGGCTCTGTGCTGACAGCTCGGAGCCTGGAGCTTTCTTCCGATTCCGTGTCTCCCTCCCTCTCTGCCCCTCCTCTGCACATTCTCTGTCTCTCTTTGTCTCTCAGAAATAAATAAACGTTAAAAAAATTAAAAAAAACACATCTGTTTTGGGATGAATTGTGTTCCCCCCAAATTCATGTTGATGCCCTAACCACCAAGTGCCTCAAGATGTGAGCACATTCGCAGGTTGGGTTGTAAAACAGGTAATTAAAATTAAATGAGGGGGCACCTGGGTGGCTCATTCAGTTCAGCCTCTGACTCTTGACTGTGGCTCAGGTCATGATCTCATAGTCATGAGATCAAGCCTCATGTTGGGCTCTGTGCTGAGTGTGGAGCCTGCTTAAGATTCTCCTCTCTGTGTCCCTCTCCCTTGTGCACGTGTGTGCATACACACATGTGCTCTCTCTCAATAAAAAAAATGTATTACAGAAGTTAAATAAAGTTATATAGGTAGGCTGTCCTCCAGTATGACTGGTTCCTTTATACAAAGACGAGGTTAGAACACAGAGAGACACCAGGGGCCATGCATGCACAGAGAGAAGACTGTGTGAAATGATGGCGAGAAGGCGGCCATCCGCAAGTCAAGGAGAGAAACCTCAGGAGAAACCAACTCTGCCAGCACCTTGAGCTTGTGCTTCTAGCCTCCAAAACTGTGAGACACTAAATTTCTGTTACTTGAGCACCCCAGTCTACGGACTGTGTTATGCCAACCCTAGCAAGCTCATACAACATCGAGGCGTGGTACTTTGAGACCGTGTGAATATGCTCACGACATTTTGCTCAGTGGAGTCTGATTACTACCTCACGGAGCCTTGTCAAAACTCACTTATTTGAATTATCAAGTCTTAGATTGGCTCCAGCTCTTAGACTTGACTGGCTCCCATCTCTGTTGATTTTGGCTCGAATCAATTAGTACATTGGAGGTGGCAAAATAATCGTTTTCTAAATCTACCAGTCCTTCTAATTTTATTATCCGGTGTTCTTTGGAAAGAAGAGTCTCGCCTTTTCCTTTTGTTGGGCTACAGTGTACATTGACTGATTTTTTAAAAATTCAGTATGTTAACAGCCATTATCATTATTTTTGATGACTCCAGATGTGACCATCGGAGGCCCTGTCAAGCTGGCTCCTGTGTACCTCATGTCTTCATCATTCGTTGAGCCCTTCCTTATTTTCCAACACAATGATAAAATGTTCTGGGACCATTTTGTATTTTTCTTTTTTTTTTTTTTAATGTTTTATTTATTTCTAGGAGAGAGAGAGACAGCGTGAGCAGGGGAGGGTCAGAGAGAGAGGGAGTCACAGACTGAAACAGGCTCCAGGCTCTGAGCTGGCAGTCAGCACAGAGCCCGACGCGGGGCTCGAACCCACGAACCACGAGATCATGACCCAAGCGAAAGTCGGACGCTTAACCGACTAAGCCACCCAGGCGCCCCCATTTTGTACTTTCTTGAAAGAACCATTTTCCCAAGATTTCTTGAGTTCTTTGAGTGCGGAATAGAATGAAGAAACTAAGATATCTAAGCACTCACTAGGTGTGCTGATTGCTTGCAGAGTGATCATAATTTTAGACCTTTTTTAGTAGATAAAACTAGTTTATGTTAATACTTGTTATTTGCCATAGTCTGCTCAGGCTGCCATAACAGATACCACAGACTGCTGGCTGAAGCAACAGACATCTGTTTCTCACAGTTCTGGAGGCCGGGAAGTCCAAGATCAAGGTGCCGGGCAATTCAGGACCCTCGTGAGGACTTTGTTCCTGGTCTGCAGATGGTAGGCATGTTGTGTCTTCCCATGGTGGAGAGAGAGCAAGCTCTGTTCTTTCTTCCTCTTCTTACAAAATTACTAATCCATCAGAAGGACCCCATCCTCACAACCTCATCTAAATTTAATTATCTTCTAAAAGCCTGACCTTCCAGTAGGGTTGCCTTGGGGGTGTTAACATATGAATGTGGGGCTGTGGAAAACACAGACATTCTGCCCTTAACATCATTCTCCAACAGCTAACAGCACAAGGTTCTTTCTTTTGTCATATTTTTACTTCCTGTCTCACATGAGAACCCTAGATTCCCAACTAGGGAATAATTTGTTTACTTATTTTTTTCTATTCTACAACACCCTCGAAATATTCACAGTAACTCCCCTTCTATGACGACTAAACAGCAAACTAAGTGACATTCAGATTTCTTCACAGTTCTTTCTGTTCTTAAAATATGTCCCCCCCCAGAGGTGTGGAGTTCGAATATAAAGTTATCTCATTGGTTTTTCAAAACTCTTACATCATAACTGCATGACCCATTGAAAAGAAATGAAAAGTTTGGAGGGAAATTTTTGTTTCTGCCATCCATCCACCACGTGTACTATTACACAGATACCTTGATGCCTTGATGTAGGCATAGCTTATAGGATCCCATCTCATCCCAAGAAACACCCAATTAGGGTTTCCTTGACTTCCACTACCTCCTCAACTGGTGAATCATCCAAGCCAAGAGGCTGCATTTTCCAAGCCATTTGAATCACTCCCCCCGGATGTTTCCGTGAGCCATCAGAGCACATACTTGAACAGTGTCTAGATGTACTTGTTAAGTTTCTTAGGAATTTTCTTTAATGATTCAGTGCATTCTCTCTCTGAACTGCATATGGTCACTTTCAACATTCAACAGATATACTTGGCTCATGTACAGCTCTTGATTCTCACTGATGAGGAATTTTTCATTCTCTCTGTTCGGCCTGGTACTGGAGGCGTTTTCGGTGAAATGCTCTCTGCCTCTCTGTCATTTTTTATTTCTCCATTCTTCTGGGGTCTCAGTGGAACTCCAGATGCCACTGTTATCTCTTCAGAACCATAACAGCTCTGGAAGCTCGATGCCATTGCCAAAGTGGAGTGAAATTCAAAATAATAACAACCTGTGGCCTCGGACATCACGCTTGCAACTTCTTCCTTGGTCACAGGATTTTAGTCCATGTTATATGGATTATTATTTCCTTTAACTGCCCTGTGTGGTTGCTCCTCTAATTATGTTAATAGTTTTTTGTGTGTCTGTAAATATATGTGTACCTGCTTATGTTTTATGACAAGGAAGATTGCTTTCTATTTGTCATTCTAGAATCCAGGAATCCAAGTTATTTTACAAACACCAAAGAAGTAAAGCCCAGAAACCTTCCTGAGGGTAGAAGATACATGCTAGTAGCTCGGTGGGAGCTGGGTAATACTATGATGTAAACAGAAAGAGACTTCTATCAAGAATCAGGTCCCCTGGTGGGGAGTGGGGCACATGAGTGGCTCATTTGGTTGTGCATCTGACTCGATTTCAGCTGAGGTCATGATCTCACAGTTCCTAAGTTCAAGCCTTGCATTGGGTTCTGTACAACAGTTTGGAGCCTGCTTGGGATTCTCTGTCTCTGTGTCCCTCCCCAACGTGTGCGCACACGCACTCTTTCTCAAAAATAAACAAACATACATTTAAAAAGAGTATCTGGTCACCAGCTTTCGTTATTTCCTTTTCCACTAATTCACACCTGCCTTCACTCATTTGTTCAGAAAATATGTGCAAAGTACTCTTTTGCATGACCTTAACCAAGCCACTTAACCTCTAAGACACATTCATTTTTTAAAATAGATTTGATATTTTTAGAGCAGATTTAGTCTCACAGCAAAACCGAGTGGAAGGTACAGAGATTTTCCATAGATCTCCTGTCCCCTCCCACGCAGAGTCTCCCCCATTTCTGGCTTCCCCAATCAGAGTGGTAGATCCCACTTTGTTGGCACATGAGTATCATCTGAAGTCCCTAGTTTATTTAGGGTTCACTCTTGGTGATGTAGATTCTATGGGTTTAGAAAATTTTAGGGGCGCCTGGGTGGCTTAGTCGGTTAAGCGTCCGACTTTCGTTTGGGTCATGATCTCGTGGTTCGTGGGTTCGAGCCCCGCGTCGGGCTCTGTGCTGACTGCCAGCTCGGAGCCTGGAGCCTGTTTCAGTCTGTGACTCCCTCTCTCTCTGACCCTCCCCTGCTCACGCTGTCTCTCTCTCTCTCTCTCTCCTAGAAATAAATAAAAATATTTTTTAAAAAAAGAAAATTTTATAATGGCATGTGTATGGCAGAGTAGTTTCACTGCCCTAAACATCCTCTGTGCTTCTCCTCTTCATCCTTCTCTCTCCCCTGGTGACAAATGATCTTTTTTTGCTGTCTCCAGAATTTTGCCTTTCCCAGAACATCCTATAGTTGGCAGTCACACAGTGTGAACCTTTCCATACTGGCTTCTTTCACTTAGTAAGATGCATTCAAGTTTCCTCTGTGTCTTTTTATGGCTTGATAGCTCATTCCCTTTTAGCACTGAACACCGAGTGATAGTCCATTGTCGGGATGGATCAACCACAGTTGATTTATCCATTCAGCCACCGAAGGACATCTTGGTTGCTTCCAAGTTTTGGAAATTAAGAATAAAGCTTCTGCAAGCATCCACATGCGGGTTTTGGCATTAACATCCGTTTTCAAATTTGGGTGAGCAGCAAGGAATGTGATCTCTGGATTGTACGATAAGAGTGTGTTTGGTTTTATAAGAAACTGTAAGACTGGTGTTCCGTTTTGTGTTCCTACCAGACGTGAGTGAAATTTCCTGTTGCTCCACATCCTTGTCAGCATTTGGTATTATCAGTGTTTTGAATTTCGGCCATCGTAATGGGTGCCGTGGTATCTCACTGTTGTAATTTGCGGTTTCCTAATGACCTATGGTGTTCAGCACCTTTTCATATACTTCTTTGCCATCTATGCAGATCTTCTTGGCGAGGTATCTATCTATTAAGGTCTTTGGCCCATTTTTTAAAACCCTGCTATCAATTTTCTTATTGTTGAGTTTTAACACTTCTTTGTATGTTTTGGATATCAATACTTTTCTAGGTGTGGCTCTTGCAAATATTTTCTCCTGGTCTGTGGCTGGTCTTCTCATTGTCTTCACAGTGTCTTTTGTGGAGAAGAAATTTTTAATTTCAGTGAAGTCCAGTTTACCAATTCTTTCTTTCACGGATGTATATTCATTTTTACAATGAGGCTCGTATTACCTGATTGGCATGTCTTACAGGTGTGTGATGGGTGTAGTATGACAGTGTGTGTGTGGGTTCTTCTTTGAGGCATGTGGTGGTGGTACATGCATCCTACCAGAGTCTAGCATGATTACATGCCTTATTTTAGTCACGGAGCTATGATGTGTTGTTTTCTAGGTATAAGATGTGGGACCAACACGGATGTCTCGTTTCTGTCTTTCACAGATACCGGCAATGTTCTATAGAGTAGATGCCAGATCAGCATGGGACTCAGAGTGAGGAGGATCTTGGAACAGAGTGCCCCCAGCCTGTCTGCACGAGTGAGAAACAAACTTCTGAGAATTTCAGGATTCTTTGTTCCCTCCATATCACCCAACCTCTGCAGTTTGCTACCAAGGATCAGAAAGTTATGATGAGTTCATGGAAGCAGATTGGAGAGCATGAACTGAGGGGAGTGACACTGGGCTTACCTGTTCTAGACAACAAGGAAGGACCGTCTGCAGCATCTCCCTCTCTTGTCCCGGGACAAGGTGCAGAAGGGAGAAGGATGGACCTGGGGTCACCTGGGCACCAACTCCGGATAGTGGTGCCAACACGGATCATCTCCGTGTACGGATCATGCTGGTTACCCAGGGTGGTTTACAGCCTAATTCTTTAGGGCCCGATGGAGCATGGAAATCAGCTGGAAGCAATGGGAAAAGTTAGTGGAAGTCCTGCTTTCATCCATCTTTAGAAATGGGGTGCTTTTCTTCCCAGAGAGGCCCTCTCAGGCCTGATTAGTAGAAACGAAAAACCATGGCCTGAAACTACCTTACTGTACCGCAGGTGTGCTTTTGAATAAAGAGGATGGGCAAAGAGAATATATTTGTTAGGCACGTATTATGTGCCCGGCGTCATACAGGCTTTTTATCAACACATTACCTTTGAATCTTAATGCCTGTATTCGGATCCCCAGGAAAACGAGACTCAAAGCAGCCAAACACTTGTCAGAGGTCTTATCTAGTAAATGCTCAAGCAGGATCCGAAGCCAAGTCTGGGTAGCTCTGATGCCTGAGGTTTTTGCATGATCCCATTCCTCCTCCCATAGGACTTGTTTGGTGGGGTCTAAAAAGTGAGGAGAGGGGTGCCTGGGTGTCTCAGTTGGTTGAGTGTCCGACTTCAGCTCAGGTCCTGATCTCAAGGTCTGTGAGTTCGAGCCCCGCATCAGGCTCTCTGCTGTCAGGACAGAGCCCACTTTAGATCCTCTGTTCTCCTCTCTCTGCCTGCTTGAATTCTTTCAAAACTTAAAAAAAAAAAAAAAAAAGTGAGGAGACTGAAATGGAAAATTGGGTCACGAGGGAGGCCCGGAGAAAGTAATTCCTCAATATTTAAATAATTCACGTGCCACTCTCCAGGGTGGCGTTTCGATTCTGACCCTCAAGGGTTAGACTTTGCCTTCCCAGAACTGAAGGCTGACTATGAACAGCATCACTGGAATGGGCCTCCAGATGTTGCGGAAAAACTACTCGCAAATGGAAGATGACGTCAGGAGGACGAGGAACGTGGCCGTGACGTTTTGGGGGCTCCAGTGCAGGGTGTGAAGTGATCTTCTGGGACCTCCGTGGGCCATGAAGGCTGAGGAACAGGCGACCAAAGGTAAGACCCACATCCCTCCTTGCCACGGGGCGACGTGTGGCGGTGTTATCAACAAAGAAGGGAGCAGACTAAACTGTACTCACTCATAAAGATAATCATACACACTCCTGCTAGATTGCGCGGACAGGGTGCCAGCAAACATTCTTCAGGGTCAGGTTTGTTCAACAAAGTTGTTGCCTGGTTTAAAAATAATAATAAAATTGACGGGGAGAGGAAGGGCCTGCTGAGAGTAAAAGGCGAAAGATTTACATGATCTGAAGAGAAACCAGAGTATTGGGCCTGCTGATAGTAAGTTGGTCCCTTAGGCCAGTAGAGTCCTTAAAAGAAAATGACAACGATAAGAACAACAACAACAACCCGGCAGATTGGTAGGTTCGGAGCCTCTGCGTGGCTTCTCACTTCTCACCAATTGTGTACCCGCTCCTCCGTTAAGTCGAGAGCTGAGAGAGAGAGAGATACGAACAACTGCAAACAGAAACCTTTTGGAAGAGTCTAAAGATCCAGCCATGGCATGCCTCCAATTTTCCATCTCTTATTTAACTCCTTTGAACTCCCACTAATTTCCAGGCAACACTGTGGAATTCCATTTTTAGCTGTGCCTTTTGAATTATTATTTTTTTCCCCTTGGCGTACAAATCTGTTATGGAGATGGCCTCCCTTTATCATGAGCGTTTTTTTTTCTTCATTATTGAATAATGTGCATTGCCAGAATGATTTAAAAATACAGACCAATGTGAAGAAGGAAAGGAAAGGGAGGTGTAGCCCCAGCATTCAGAGACCATCACTATTAAGGTTTTGGTGTGTTTCTGGCCAGGATATTTTCTTAATGCGAACAAATTTGTTTTTTGTTTTTTTGTGTGTTTTTTTGTTTTGTTTTTGTTTTTTTGGCTGAGAGCATGCAGCTTAGAGAGTCTCCTGAGGTAGATGGGAGGCAATTAGGAGACTGATTTAGATCAGATGGACCCACATTCAAGACCTGGCTGTCACATGGTGATGTGTGGGACATGAGGCAAATCAGCAATAAGACCGTTTCCTCCGTAGCATGAATATTTGGGGATAATATTGGTACTGGTTGCTTCTAGGCTTGTTGAAGCATAACTGATACAATAGAGCTAAAGCCTTTAGGTAAGTGGCTGGCACTTAATACTGAATAAATGTGACCTATTATTGACATTTTGCTTTTTGCCCTTAATGCCCTATCAGAAACTTTTACCCATGCTATTAAAATTTTTTTTCACCATCATGATTTTTAAGAGCTTCATGAAATTATATTTTATGGATATACCAGAAACGAATTATTCCTCTCTTATTGAATATATATTCAGTTTCTTTGAGTTCTGTACATTATGCTACAACGGAAATCTTCATAGACCGATGGTTCCTTGCTGGTAGTATTTATTCTACTTGGATTATTTCCAAAGACAGTTGTTGGGGTAACAAGGTGGGAAGCACTGAACCACTTCAAGTTTCTTAATACATATCGAAGATTTACACCTGTTTGCACTCTCACATGACTGTTAGTGAGACTGCCTCACTGCCAGGTTCAATCCCGAGTATGATTGTACAACTTTATTAATATTTCTGACTTTAAAATCCAGCCTATAGAATCATCTTTACATTTTATATGTTTTGAGAGGTCTAGAGGAGGTTGTGTTTTTTTTATTAAAAAAAATTTTTTAATGTTTATCTTTGAAGGAGAGAGAGAGAGACAGAATATGAACAGGGGAGGGGCGGAGAGAGAGAGGAAGACACAGAATTCAAAGCAGGGTCCAGGCTCCAAGCTGTCAGCACAGAGCCTGACACGGGGCTCAGACACACAGACCATGAGATCATGACCTGAGCCGAAGGGGGACGCTTACCCGACTGAGCCACCCAGGTGCCCTGAGGAGGTTTTATTTAAAATACGATCTGTTTATTTGGATGGACCTTTGTACATAATTGTTTTTGGCACCCATCACCCAGCCTTTTGTCCTGTGATTATACAGGTTGGGCTCTTTAATTTTCTATGTCTTCAATTTTTTTTTCAAGTTTTTATGGCTGGCATGATTTCTTAAGCATTTTGTTGTTTCTACACTTAAAAGAAAACTTGACTGGTCACAAAATTCTTGGGTTAAAACCCAAACCAAAAATGATTTGTCTCCAAGACAGTGAATCATCGGTTAGAAATAGAAAATGTATAAAAAACAGTTGTTTCTTTTCAAGAGCTACCAGAATCCATAGGACAGTAGAACATGGCTTTTCAATAGAGCTTTCTGCAGTGTTGGAAATGTTCTATATCTGTGTGGCTGGTTGGCTACAGAGCATGTAAAATACATGTTCTATATCTGTGTGCCTGGTACGATTGAGGAGCTGAATTTGAATTTTTAAAAATTTAATAGATTTAAACATAAATGCATGTGGCTATTGACTTCCATCTTGGACGGGCATAATTCTAGAAATATGAAATGGAAAGGAATCTTAGAGACTCACATCAGGGTGTCAATTTCTCCATCTATGTAATGATACGACTTTCTCAGGACAACGTGAAAAGTTAATGTTAAAGCTTAGACCAGACTCTTTAAATAACTCTCAGCCCAGTATTGTTTCCTTCATGTCATGGTAGAACTGAATAGCATAAACTTCAAGTTATGATTGCCAAAGATAAAAAATTAGATGATTCTCCTTGCCGATTCCAGTGCTTTTTAACCTCGTAGCTTTGGTTTATCTTACCACCCTACCTAAAATGGCATTCTGAGACATATCTTGCTGAATTTTTCTTTCCTTTTCACTACGTAAAACCCTGTTGAGGATTTATGTAATCATGCATTTTTCTGTCCCCCCTACTAGGAAGAGCTCCATGGAGGAAGGGGCTTTGCTCACTGCCGTATTCTCATTGCCTAGAAAGGGCTTGATGTATGGTAGTTAACCCAGGACCTCTTCATTGAGTGATGAACGAAAAGAAATCTATTAATCACGTTCATTTGGTGAAAGTTTGGAGTCAGGTAGAATATGGGCGGTGGATGGAGCTGCTTCTAACAGTGAACGGTTACACGTTAACTGCTTTTTCAGTTAACAGCTTAGTTTCAGTTTGAGATTTTATCTTTCTGAGCTTTATATTGACAGGTAGATGGTCTTGTGGTCATAGAGGCATTTTCTCCCCAGTTAAATGATCGGTCCCAAAGGACAGCGTTACTTTTACTGGGGTTCCTTTCAAAATTTCTTTGTGTCTTTCCCTCCCTCTTCTTTTATTGTTTTTAACTCCTTCCCCTACACTGGGGTCAACCTGAAAGAAGGTTGATGTATTGATCAGAAGGGATGGTCCCGCCCAGGAAGAACTTTCAATCCCTGGAATCATTCTTGGCTAGAAGTGAATCTGTAAAATGGGCAAGTACGACCCTCACCGTGTTACTGATGGGAGATTATCAACGGAATAGCGTTGGAGAAACGTCCAGTATGATGCCTCTAAAAATGCACCGCCTTCTCTCTCTTCTTTTGATGACACCCGCCTTGATCCCCAGCCTGCCTGCCTGACCACTACTCAACAGAACCAGGTTGGGGGTGGGAACTGATGACATTGTTATTCATGGACTATCCCGGGCCAAGTCTTCCCAACCTTGTCCAGCTTGCCCGGGCGTGTAGAGGCAGAGCTATCCTGAACAGGCAGGCTGTGGTCAGCCTGACCCAGCACCTTGCTTCATATCTACTCTGGGAGTCTATAAATGCCGAGGAGCCCTTACAATGAAACCCTTCACAATGGAGTGCCTGGACTTTATTGAGAAAAGCCAATCCCCTCCCATCTGTCATTTGGCACTTAGCACTGTAGTTATTCTAGATGAGTGAACACTTGTGTTATATTTTCCAATAGCAAAACTGGGGTCACCAGGGTGCCTGGTGTTTTAGCCAAATCCAGATGGGGTTTTCCTATAAACAAGTGCACACGGAATATTTATGCCGCCTGTGGCACCTGACGCCTTAATACTTAGGACTTCTATGTAGTAGCCATTCTTCCTATAAGTCACTTTAGCACACAAAGTAAATATTTTAATATAGCCATGTCACTGTTTATTATAGAATGGCTTGGGCCCAGATCTTGCCTAATGCTTGGTTAAAAAGTCAGTTTATACCATCCTTTAAAGGGAATCAAAGAATGCATAAACGCCACTCTTTTGTTACTCAGAACTCTGTTTACTTTACTTTTCTGTAAACCTTGTGAAACGCTTGCTTACAAAAAGCTGACAGATGCCAGATTTGCTCATTACCCGGAGGTGTTTTCCAAGTCAGGAAGGTGAGGTGTGAATGTGGGAGGTGGGATTTCTGCTCTCGGGCCATCTCCCGATGCCCACTGCCGGGGAGTGGGGGGGTGGGCGCCGTCATGCCCAGGGCTCGTGACCGCCGGCTACCAACCAGTGAATAGGATCGAGAAGACCCAGCAGGGTCATGGCTCCTGTATCAAGCCTGTCCTCTGCCTTAGAACAATAAAGTCCACTTGGACAGCCTGAGACTTGGAAAGGCTTTAAAAATCAGAGTCTAATCCTGTGCCTTCTGTGAGAATATTAATTGTATGAAAACCTTTTGATATTTACCAATTCTTAGCAGCATTTAATTTCCTAGCCCCATCCTGAAGACTGGGGTGTTTCTTACAGGCATGGCAATTGACACTTTGATATGTGCCTTCAGGTGCCTGAGATATTTAATGCTTATGTTATTGGTTAACTAAAAAGATGTGTGATAGATCAATCAGTGCATAATATAAAGTCAGTTCTAAGCTTTATATTAAAAGGTCAGCGCCCAAAGAAATAACATTCGAATCAGTTAATCACTTTGTCTAAGAGATAAACAGATGCAATCCATAGCAAGGTTTAAAGGAATAGAATCATTTAAGAAGAAGTAGTGACTCCGTAGTGTGCTGTCAGTCATTTTCTTGAGAGTCATTTCCTTGAGACCAAATCTACCCCAAGCAATATTTACAAAAGGTCCCATGAGGCTGTTCTGAACTAAGGAGAGATTAGCTACATGCTGGTGGTAATTTCCACTGGATTCTTGATGGTTTTTTTTCCAGCACAAGATGCTACTTTTGATTTGGTAAACTCTTCATGAGCCCTTACAGTACATCTCCATGGGACTTCTGTTCACACAGAAATGATATTGATTGCTTTTCTCCATTTGTGGTAGACAGAGTAATGCCCCCCCCCCCAAAGATGCCTGGAATCTGTTACATTGCACAGCCAAGGGGGGGATTAAGATTGTAGATGGAATTAAGGTTGCTAATCATCTGAACTTAAAATAAGGAGATTGATTTGCATTATCTGGGTGGGCCCAGTGGAATCACAGAGGTCCTTAAAGCAGAAGAGGGAGACCGGAGTTAGAAGTCAGTGTGATGTGATGTTAGGACTCGCTGCAGTGTTGTTGGCTTTAAAGGTGGAGGCGGGGCCGCAAGCCAAGCAATATGGGTGACTTCTAGAAGCTGGAAAAGTTAAAACAGCTTCTGGCCTGGAGCCTCCAGAAAGAAATGCACCCTTGCCAACAACTTGATTTTTACCTATCTCCATCCCAGAGACCTGTAAGATAATAATGTTGGGCTAAGTTGCTAAATGTGTGGTAATTTGTTACAACAGCAAAAAAAAAAAAAAAAAAAACCAAAAAATAAAAAAACCTAACACATCACTTATGAGAGCAATAGATATGCAAGGAAAAATTTTAGAAAAGAGCAAACTGTATGCAAAATAAACTAAACATTGCCATATTTGACCACACGCAAAGTCTTATTAACGTACCTCCAATTCTTTGTTAATTTGCACACATTATTTTGAAGATCATAGTCATATTGTTACATCTGCTTTTATCACCTAGCATTATCCTGCGAGCATTTCTCCATACCTGTAAAAGTTATGGAAAACATGTATTTCATTTTGTAGATGTCCCATGGTTGACCTGTCAATCTCCTAAATTTTGTTTTTGTGAAAAATGCATCTGTATGTCTCTGATGATTTTCTTTTTCTTTTTTTTTTTTTTTAATGTTTATTTATTTTTGAGAGACAGAGAGAAAGCATGCATGGCGGAGGAGCAGAAAGAGAGGGAGACACAGAATCCAAAGCAGGCTCCAGGCTCTGAGCTGTCAGCTCTGAGCTGTCAGCACTGGGCCCAACACCGGACTCAAACTCATGAACAATGAGATCATGACCTGAGCAGAAGTTGGATGCTTAACCGCCTGAACCATCCAGCCACCCCTCTGATGCCTTTCTTGGTAAAAATCCCTAGAATTAAAAGTACTGAATCAAAAATATATAAAAGTATTCTTCCTTTTAAAAACACACATTAGTGGGATACCTGGGTGGCTCAGTTCATTGAGTGTCTGACTTCAGCTCAGGTCATGATCTCACGGTTTGTGGGTTTGAGCCCCGCATCCAACTCTGTGCTGACAGCTAGAAGCCTCGATCTTGCTTCAGATTCTGTGTCTCTTTCTCTTTCTCTGCCCTTCCCCTGCTCATGTTCATGGTCTGTCTCTCAAAAATAAACATGAAAAAATTTTAAAAATAAAAAATCAATGAATAAATAAAAACACACATTAGCATATTATTATCCAGAAAGATTCCATCTCACAGGCAATATAGACTATATCTGTTTTTGTTCATCATTGACAAACACTAGACTATCAGTTTTTTAAATTGCCAAGTTGAAAGGTGAAAAAGAGTATCTAATTGATTTAATCTGTACTTTTTTAAATGTTTATTTGTTTTGGAGAGAGAGAGAGAAAGAGACACAGAGAGAGCATGAGCAGGGGAAGGTCAGAGAGAGAGGGAGACACAGAATCCGAAACAGGCTCCAGGCTCTGAGCTGTCAGCACAGAGCCCGATGTGGGGCTCAAACCCACGAACCGTGAGATCATGACCTGAGTCGAAGTCGGACGCTTAACAAGCTGAGCCACCCAGGTGCCCCCCTCAGTTAGCATTTTAACAAATGGTCCGTGAATAAACATTTAGTCTACCTTTGATTTTTCAATATCATTAACAACAAAGATCTCAGAACACTGAGGTGGTCAGAAAAGAGAGATGACAAGTAATAAGTGCTAATGTTAGACGCCAGGCACTAATTTATAAATATTAACCCATTTCATTCCCTACAAACCCCATCCTGTTATTTTGATGGGGTCCTACACTCATCCTTCTTCTCAAATGAGTAAATAAGGACAGACACCTAAGGTAACGTGGTCAAGATTTGTCTGGGTCCTATGTGAAGGTACCAGTTTCTATTCTCCTTTTATTCAAGTCTGGATGTCTGTGCCCTTAGCCAGGAAACTGAGCTGCCCTGTAAGAAGTACCCCAGGAGCGTGCACTTTGGATAGCCATCAAGAACGCCAATGCCTGATGTTCAGAAGTAGGGTGTTTCCTCCTCTGTGCTTCAGTTACCTTCAAATAGCCTCGGACATTCGGAGGAAAGTAATTTACGTAACAGTTTCCTGTGACTCGTGCTTGGAGAAAAGGGAGAGAGCGTTATTCCCATTTGGGGAAGAATCAGGGCAGAGGTTCCTGCTACAGTGTGGAAGGGTAGCTGGGCAGGGGCGGGGGAGGGAGGGGAATGGGGACCCTCCCAGATGATCAAGGAAGAAGCTTGTGGGTTACACAGCTACCCCAGGGCATCATGATATTTGAAACCAGAGCGGACAAAAGAGAATACAGGAAGACTTCAAGAGATCGAGAGAATCACCGCCATGGGACATAGGGAGTTTTACTCCTGACCATGTCTGAAGCTTATAGAAATGAGACATACTACCTTGACTCGCCGGCTGGCTTCTCTGGTGCCTGCAGGCAACGCGATCATAATTAAATCACCTTAGACGCCCATCACGCTCAGGTGATCTGGGCTCAGCTAAAAATACGAGGGTGCTAGTTGACGTCTTTGATTTTAGTTCTGTCTTCTTGAATTTTGTCCCTTTCCCCTCTCCTTTGTCGATCAGCCCCTTTCTAGCGTATGCGTCTCATTTTTCATCTCTTGGCTTTGTATTTTCATTTCACCCCACTGTCTGCTTCTGGTTGTCGATCTTCTAACAGGTCTGGGTGTTCTCTTTTGAGTGCAGAGATGGAATAGCAGTTGCAGAGAGATCAATGTTCTTCTTGCCTCAGTAACTGTCCCGGGGCTACAGAAACGGCTGTCCGGTTCTCAAGCTGCAAAAACAGACTTTAAAATTTTATTTTTAAATATTTATTTCTGAGAGAGCACATGCAGGGGAGGGGCAGAGAGAGAGAGGGAGATACAGAATCGGAAGCAGGCTCCAGGCTCCAAGGTGTCAGCACAGAGCCCGACACAGGGCTCAAACTTATGAACTGTGAGATCATGACCTGAGCTTAAGTTGGACGCTTAACCGACTGAGCCACCCAGGCGCCCCTTATTTGTTTTTTTTGTTTTTTGGTTTTTGGTTTTTTTTTTAGAGAGAGCACAAGTGAGCGAGGGCCAGGGAAAGAGAGAGAGAAAAGGAGAAAGAGAAGCAGGCTCACCCAAAGTGGGGCTCGAGCTCACCCTCTATGGGACTTGGACCCACAAACTGTGAGATCGTGACCTGAGCTGAAGTCAGATGGTTAACCGACTGCGCCACCCGGGCGCCCTGCAAAAACAGATTGAAGCTATGAAGCATAAGCTCCAAGGCCCTCACTTGCTCCAGTCCCTTCCCTGGTGCTAGAGAGAGCCCGAAGAACGTTCCCGTTCCCGTGTGTTTTTGTAAGGTTTGCATGAGTGCGGTACTTGGACTGTAGTCGGTTGAGACTCCCTACCTCCGGCTGCATGTGTCTCATCTCTCATGCTTCTCCTGTAGGGTGCCAGTAGCATGTGGCCACAGGGATTTGGACATCCTGCCGGGTGGGAACTCACTTAGTTTGAGCTCAATGGCTCATATTGATGTGTGTTTGGCAGTCCCTTCTCTGAGCTGAGTCACTGCTTGCTGTCCTGGCGCAGGACTGGCTTCTAAGGAAACCCCTATTAACTCACTCTCTACAGAGACAGCAGGGTTCAGGGAGGTTATCTCCTCTCACATGACTGTGTCCCATGTCCCCTAGAACCTGAAGATTGAAATGTTAGGAACCAGAGTCAGCCTGTGGAAGTTCTTCTAAAGCTTATGATGTAAATATGTACGTATATGAGAAATTTACAAGAATCCTAAAAATTTACACGGTATCACCAATGTTCCTGGAAAGCGAAAAGAAATTTTCAATTGCCCTTGTTTAAAAAGGTTTGTCAGGGGCTCCTGGGTGGCTCAGTGGATTAAACGTCTAACTCCTGATCACAGCTCAGGTCATGATCTCAAGGTTAGGGAGATCGAGCCCCGTGTTGGTCTCTGTGCTGAGCGTGGAGCCTGTTGAAGATTCTTTCTCTTTCCCTTTGCCCCTGTCCCCTGCTTGTACCCTCTCTCTCTCTGTAAAATAAAATTTAAAAAACATTAAAAAAATTTTTTAATGTTTTTATTTATTTCTGAGAGAGAGAGACAGACAGACAGCGTGAGCAGGGGAGGGTCAGAGAGAGAGAGAGAGAGAGAGAGAGAGAGCAGGGTCCAGGCTCCGAGCTGGCAGCACAGAGCCCGACGCGGGACCCGAACCCACAAACTGTGAGATCATGACCTGGGCCGAAGTTGGACAGTTAACCGACTGAGCCACCCAGGCGCTCCTAAAAACCATTTTTAAATAAATAAATTAATCAAGTAAATAAAAAGGTTTATCAAAGAGTGGATAGGCAAGAAATGTAGGGGAAATATTATGGAATCATGTTAGGAAGTTGATGATTAAAAATATTTTGCCAGATTTGGGATTTTAAGATGTTTACTGTATTCCTCAGTTTGTCTTAATTTGTAATTTGTTGTGATTTGTTTTCTCATTTTAAATGAAATCTCATCTGTATCTAATATTCTTTCATCTAAAGAAGATCAGGGGCGCCTGGGTGGCTCAGTTGGTTCAGCGTCCGACTTCGGCTCATGTTGTGATCTCACGGTTTGTGGGTCTGAACCCCACGTCGGGCTCTGTGCTGACAGCTCAGAGCCTGGAGCCTGTTTCAGATTCTGTCTCTCCCTCTCTGCCCCTCCCTTGCTTGTGCTCTCTCTCTCTCTCTCTCTAAATAATAAATAAACTTAAAAAAATTATCGGGGCACCCGGGTGGCTTAGTCGGTTAAGCGTCCGACTTTCGCTTAGGTCATGATCTCGCGGTTCGTGGGTTCGAGCCCTGCGTTGGGCTCTGTGCTGACTGCCAGCTCAGAGCCTGGAGCCTGTTTCAGTCTGTGACTCCCTCTCTCTCTGACCCTCCCCTGCTCATGCTGTCTCTCTCTCTCTCCTAGACATAAAACATTTAAAAAAAATTATTAAAGAAGACCCCAAAATTAGGTAAGTTCTAGCCCCAAGACAATCCAGATCTGCCCCCGTCCAGTGTGTCCCTGTCCTGTGTGTCCCCCATCCAGTGGGTCTCCCGTCCAATGTGTCTCCTGCCCAGTGTGCCCCCTGTCCAATGGGTGCCCCATCCAGTACGTCCCCCTGTCCAATCTGTTCCCTATCTAGTGGCTCCTCCTGTCCAGTGTCCCCCGTCCAGTGTGTCCCCGTCCAGTGCGTCCCCGTCCAGTGTGTCCCCGTCCCGTGTGTCCCCCGTCCCGTGCGTCCCCGTCCCGTGCGTCCCCGTCCCGTGCGTCCCCGTCCCGTGTGTCCTCCGTCCCGTGCGTCCCCGTCCCATGCGTCCCCGTCCCGTGTGTCCCCCGTCCCGTGTGTCCCCCGTCCCGTGCGTCCCCGTCCCGTGTGTCCTCCGTCCCGTGCGTCCCCGTCCCATGCGTCCCCGTCCCGTGTGTCCCCCGTCCCGTGTGTCCCCGTCCCGTGTGTCCCCGTCCCGTGTGTCCCCGTCCCGTGTGTCCCCGTCCCGTGTGTCCCCGTCCCGTGTGTCCCCGTCCCGTGTGTCCCCGTCCCGTGTGTCCCCGTCCCGTGTGTCCCCGTCCCGTGTGTCCCCGTCCCGTGTGTCCCCGTCCCGTGTGTCCCCGTCCATTGTGTCCCCGTCCCGTGTGTCCCCGTCCCGTGTGTCCCCGTCCCGTGTGTCCCCCGTCCCGTGTGTCCCCGTCCCGTGTGTCCCCCGTCCGTGTGTCCCCCGTCCGTGTGTCCCCCGTCCCGTGTGTCCCCGTCCAGTGTGTCCCCCGTCCCGTGCGTCCCCGTCCCGTGCGTCCCCGTCCCGTGTGTCCCCCGTCCCGTGTGTCCCGTCTAGTGTGTCCCCCGTCACGTGTGTCCCCCGTCCCGTGTGTCCCCGTCCCGTGTGTCCCCGTCCAGTGTGTCCCCAGTCCAATGGGTTCCCCATCCCGTAGGGCCCCCTGTCCATTCTGTCCCCTGTCCGGTGGCTCCTCCTGTCCAGTGTCCCCAGTTCAGTGGGTCCCCTGTGCATTAGGCCCCCTGTCCCGTGGGTCCCCCCATCCAGTGTGTCCCCTGTCCAGTGGGTCCCCCCATGCATCAGGTCCTCTGTCCAGCATGTCCCCTGTCTAGCAAGTTCTCCATCCATTGGGTCCCCCTTCCATTGGGTCCCCTGTCCGTCGTGTCCCCTGTCCAGCGGGCCGGCCCCCTGTGTAGCCCGTTGAACTATTCCGTCTCTGAATCGGGGGGCCCACACTTGGTGAGACCACCGAAAGCCCTATTACCCCTTTGTGTGGTGGGCTCAGTTATATAGAGCAAAGTTAAGCTACATCTTATAATAAACCCTATTTCTCCGTATCTTGGCATTAAATTCTCTTTTCGTTTTATTCACCAACATTACTGTGTAGTTTTTTCCTTGAGTCTTGTTGCAACTTTAGCAACGAGTTGAGACGTGCTGCAGAGGGGACTTTACTTAGAAAACCTTTGCAAACAGAAGCTTCAGGGAACTTTTCAGTCTTAGTTGGAACAGGCCACGGCCTCCTCTACGACCACGCCCTGTGTCTGTAACTGTTTCGCAAGAAGGCATTCGCTCTGATCGCCCAGATTCGTTCTCATCCTTGAACTCTGGTATCCTTTTCATATATGTGCTGCCTTCCTTTCTTGACAAGCCGATGAAGACTGGGAGCTGGGAGGGACCTTAAGCTTATCCCATATTGGATTTAAAAGTGGATTCTTTCAGAGAACTGATGTGCATTCTGGTTAAATAGTTCCGGTCCAGATGGAAGAAGAAAGGAAAGCCTTAGGCTTATGGCACTTGGGGTTTAGGTTTACGATAGTTTTGACCTTATAAATAAATGCAGAGATCAAGAAAGCTTGGGGTGGGAGGGAGAATGAAGATTGTCAAAGCCGAAGGAAGCTCAGGAAACTTCATCTCCTTCCTGAAAGTTGCTTTGTCGTGTTTGCTGTGGGAGTTAGCAGTTACCTGGAATGGAGACCCTGATCTCTGGGAGCCTGTACAGTGGGGTGTGTGTGTGTGTGTGTGTGTGTGTGTGTGTGTGTGTGTGTCTGGCATGTCTGCCAGGCTTAAGAGTAGGGAGAGATAAGTAGCATAACAAGCTTCCCATTCAAGGTCACCTCCAGTGCCAAGGAATCAGCGATATTTCCCAGATGTGCCCCTTGCCTGTCCCCATTAACCCTCTGCCTTCAGCACCCTCCCTGCAAGTTATGAAACTTCTGGTACATTTGCTCCGGTCTCACCTTTTATTTCATAAATGCAGCCAGAATTTTCATGTCAGATTGACTTTTGTTTCAGTATAGACTCAACCTTTTTAAAAATATATTTATTTATTTATTTTTGAGAGAGAGAGAGAGGGTTCAATCAGGGGAGAGGCAAAGAGAGAGGGAGACACAGAGTTCAATGCAGCCTCCAGGCTCTGAGCTGTCAGCACAGAGCCCAATACAGGCCTCGAACTCATGAACTATGAGATCATGACTGGAACCAAAGTTGGATGCTCAACAGGCTAAGCCACCCAGGCGCCCCTCCTTAACCTTCTAATAGCAGCTCCTCAAAGTTCCTGGTACACACTGCAATTTCCTTTGTTTGCAGTGCTTGTTCACGGAGTCATCATTCATTTATTCATTGACTCAGAGAGTTTTTACTGCACACCTACTATGTGCCAGCCTCTGTTTTAGATGCTTCATCTAAAACAGGTGCATTGGAGAGAGGAATTAAGCCCTGTCCCCATGGAGCGTACATGCTCATGGAGGAAAGACAACAAACAATCGACGGAGGCTATATTTGATTCATTCCGAGATATTTTTGTATCGGAACATCTCTGACATTGGAATGTATTTCATGTATAACTGCTGACAGAGGGACAGTGGTCACCAGGCAGCTCCACTGCCTATGTGTGTGAACTTGGCCCAAACTGCTATACTGTCATCAGTTGGGTTGTGTTTTCATTTGCAGGTGCTACATATGTTACATTTAATTACCCTGTAAACATCTTTAAGGAGCTTCCATGACCATTTGGCTTTGAAACAAAAAGTTATTGTGTAGACCCAGAGGCCCAGCAAGGGGGCACAAATTTGGTCAGTAGAGAAAGAAATATTCATTCCTTTTTTTTTTTTTAATGCTTATTTTTGGAGAGAGAGCAAGTGAGCAGGGGCGGGGCAGAGAGAGGGAGACACAGAATCCGAGGCAGGCTCCAGGCTCCCAGCTGTCAGCACAGAGCTTGACATGGGGCTCGAACTCATGAACCTTGAGGTCATGAGCTGAGGTTGAAGTCAGACACTTATGCGACTGAGCCGCCAGGTGCCTCAGGAAATACTCATTCTTGGAGGAATGGTTGTGAATCCATCTCTTCTTGCAAAACAACAATCAGGCTTTATGGGACTTAAGGAAGAACACTCTAAGATGCCAAACAATAGGCGCCCAGATGCAGGAGATATTGGCAAAAAAATCTCCAAGTAATATGAGCCTGGTGTAATGGATTCTTACGTCCCTCACGACTCCCATTGAGATATGCCATCATTTCACTGGCATTGGGTTTTTTACCACTTATAAATAAAACTAAAATTTTTTTTTACCACTGGGGCACCTGGGTGGCTCAGTCGGTTAAGCATCTGACTTTAGCTCAGGTCATGATCTCACAGTTTGTGGGTTCAAGCCCTGCATTGGGCTCTGCTGACAGCTTGGAGCCTGGAGCCTGCTTTGGATTCTGTGTGTGTGTGTCTCTCTCTCTCTACCCCTCCCCTCTTTTCGCTCTCTCTTTCTTCCTCTCTCCCTCAAAAGTAAAATAAAACATTAAAAATTTTAAAAAAGAATTTTACCACTAATGAAAATAAATTTTTATTTATTAGTGGTTTGCATTAATGGTGTCTTACATTTGATGATGTTATAGCTCTGACAAAATTCAGTAATAAGACATTAAGTAGTAACAGCTATTAGAAACAAATTAAACATCTTATTTTGGATGGAGCAGCAAAGGAATCCTCTTTGAGGTGTGAACAGAGATTAGCATCAATTTAGGGAAGCGGTCGCAGAACGGCCTCGAAAAAAGGGAGAATCTTGAGCAAGAGAGTGACATTCATTTTTAGATACATGTTTCCAAAGATGGGGTTGGCTGCCATTGAAAATCAAGCGTCAGGAGTCAGGGTGGGGGCAGACTCACAAGGCAGAAGGGGGTGGGAATGTGAGGTGAGAATGTGAGGCAGGTTTTGGGTATGAAAGTCCAGAATGAGCTTGAGCAGATGTGGATCCACAGCAGGGCATGGAGACCGGGGTGGGTTTCAGTTTTCTTTCTCAGTTACTCTTTCAAGATGGTGGGCATTAGGGTGAACATGCATGATGACAGCTATGAAGGCTCCGGGAGAAAGAAACCAATGGCAGGAGGGGTCACTGCAGCTTGGGGTCCCCCTAATCCCACTGCCGTGTGCTCTTTTCACTTGTCATATATGCAAGAGGTATGGAAGGCACTTGTGATCCCCTTCTTCTGGGACCTCAGATGCCACTTCTTTTTTCGGGATGCAAGAATCTCAAGCAGCGGGCTCTCTTCTGCTCTGCTTCCTTTCCCAGTTTTCTGCACGGTCTACAAGGCGGTGCACTGTGCAACGAAGCACCCTGCGGCAGTCTCCGCCTTTACCTTCAGCTCAGTAGCCTCGCCTTGAATGTTGCATTCACGTGGAAAGTGAGTTCTAAAGAAACAGAAGTGTATAGTTTAGTGGATGGCAAAGAGTCACATTTTTGTTAGGCTTTTTTTTTTTTTTTTTTTTAGCTGCATTTTTATGTAGAACCGTGGTCCCTGGGCTTCTCAGAAATGCCTAACGCTTTTCTCTTCCAGACAGTCGGAATCTGTTAAAGCAGGCAGAACGGTTATTTAATAACGTGCAAAGTGGTTTCCTCACAGATCTTCTGCGAGGAAGTTGTGGTGTAACTTGTATCTTCCAATCCTTCTACTGGGGTCAAAGTGGAGTTCCCAAACGTTCTGAGCTGTGGAGTGTTCAACCTGGCTGTCTCCTCATCAGCACCATTGCTTCTCTCCGTGTTTTCTCTTCCTTCTTGATTCTCCCCTACCTGGTTTTCTGCCTTTTTCTGGAAACTGAAAGCTCATTGGGAGGGAGTGCATCTGTGAAATGTGCAGGGAAGGAAACACAGGTACTCACCTCATAATAAGAATACATGTGGGGGCGTCTGGGTGGCTCAGTCGATTAAGTGTCCAACTCTTGGTTTTGGCTGAGTCATGATCTCACAGTTTTTTTGGATCGAGCCCCGTATCAGGCTCTGTGCTGACAGCGCGGAGCCTGTTGGGGATTCTCTGTCTCCCTCTCTCTCTTCCCTTCCACATGCTTTCTCTCTCTCTCTCAAAAAAAAAAAAAATTAAAAAAAAAAGAATTAAAGAATATGTGTGTGTGTGTGTGTGTGTGTGTGTATGTGTGTGTCCCATATGTTGTCTTTATATAATAAGAACACAGGTAGAGGCACCTGAGTGGGTCAGTCAGTTAAGCATCTGACTCTTGGTTTCGACTCAGGTCATGATCTCATGGTTTGTGTGTTCAAGCACCATGTCGGTCACACAGAGCCTGCTTGGAATTATCTCTCTCCTTCTCTCTACACCCCTCCTCCACTCTCTTTCTCCCTCTCAAACTAAATAAACTTAAAAAAGAAAAAATGGATATATACATTTACTACTTAATAAAGAATATTAAATATCTATATTATATGTTATCTAATGAAATATGTTATTTTTAAATTATAAATATATTATTAAAATCTCATTTAGGGGAAAGAGTATATGTATTTTCATTACATATAGTGAGAATATATATATACATTCTGATACACTCATAGGTATTCTATATATACACATGTATATGTAAACAGAACATAGAGAGATTAGAGAGATAATATGTATGTATACACACACACACTAATGAGAATATATACATTCTCATTGTGTATAATGTGAATGT
>NW_027533258.1:6083554-6094486 GCF_008692635.1 Crocuta crocuta | reverse complement strand
CCTGAGCGGTTCAGTCAGTTAAGCATCTGACTCTTGGTTTCGACTCAGGTCATGATCTCATGGTTTGTGTGTTCAAGCACCATGTCGGTCACACAGAGCCTGCTTGGAATTCTCTCTCTCCTTCTCTCTACACCCCTCCTCCACTCTCTTTCTCCCTCTCAAACTAAATAAACTTAAAAAAGAAAAAATGGATATATACATTTACTACTTAATAAAGAATATTAAATATATATATTATATGTTATCTAATGAAATATGTTATTTTTAAATTATAAATATATTATTAAAATCTCATTTAGGGGAAAGAGTATATGTATTTTCATTACATATAGTGAGAATATATATATACATTCTGATACACTCATAGGTATTCTATATATACACATGTATATGTAAACAGAACATAGAGAGATTAGAGAGATAATATGTATGTATACACACACACACTAATGAGAATATATACATTCTCATTGTGTATAATGTGAATGTACATTTTTCCTGTGAGTGAGGTTTTTTTGTTTTCTGTTTTTAAAGATTTTATTTAAAACAATTTTTAAAATTTGCTTTAGTGTTCATTTTTGAGAGAGAGAGAGAGCATGAGCGAGCATGAATGGGGGAGGGGCAGAGAGAGAGGGAGACAGAATCTGAAGCAGGCTCCAGGCTCTGAGCTGTCAGCACAGAGCCTGACGTGGGGCATGGGTGGCAAGATCATGACCTGAGCCGAAGCTCAGGTGCCCCTTAAAGATTTTATTTTTGGGGTGCCTTAGGGGGCTCAGTCAGTTGGGCGTCCAGCTTCGGCTCAGGTCATGGTCTCACGGTTCGTGAGTTCGAGCTTCAGATTCTGTGTCTCTCTCTCTCTGCCCCTCCCCTGCTCATGCTCTATCTCTCATAGATAGATGGATAGATAGATAGATAGATAGATAGATAAAAAGATTTTATTTTTAAGTAATTTCTACACCCAACGTGGCTCTTGAACTCACAACCCTGAGATCAGGAGTCACAGGCTCTACCAGCTGAGCCAGCCAGGTGCCCCTGAGGGAGGTTTGAATACCGGTTGGATTCCATCACAGTTCTGGTTGTGAACCCGGGGCCTGTGAGTGAGTGAGTGAGTGAGTGGTATAAAGCAAAGTCGGCGGGTTGTCTCAGACCCGGCTGACCGGCTCGTTTTATAACCCCCACTTCCCTGGCAGTGCTTAGTCCTGCTTAGTCCTGCTAAGTCCGCGGCAGAGAGTTTACTGGGAAGACGTGCCTGCCCTGCGCGCCGCTCGCCTCCGGCACTGATTGTGCTAATGACTCCCTCTGAGCCAAGAGAACGTGCTGCTTGGCATAAAACAGATGCCTCCTTCCAGCGAAACCCTGCTCAAAACGTGCTGTCAAGTAAGATCGCCGTGTTCTCTTGTCACCATTTCAGACCCAAAGGGACGTGCAAGCCCGGTCCCTGGGGGAGTCTGAGCGCTGACTCCCAGTCGCTCATTCCGGATTAGGGAGCCCTGGAGGAGTCTAGGTTCCGAGGCCAGCGTCACCTGCCTCTCCCTTCTGCCCTCTGCCCCAGCCTCCCTTCCACTCTCCAAACCTTCGGGGTCCCTCTCCTCCTGTGCCCTTCCCCACCTCTCACACACTCCTCTCTACCTGGAAGACCTTGACAGTCTTAAAGGAGCCCTTCCTACCTGCCATACCTCCCCCCTTCCCCCATTTCGGCTTCTCTGTCCCGTGTCCCCTCCTTTCACATCCACGAACTTCCTTAAAACACATGTGCTCTGGGGGCGCCTGGGTGGCTCAGCCAGTTAAGCGTCTGACTTCAGCTCAGATCATGATCTCACACTTTCGTGGGTTTGAGCCCTGCATCGGCGGGTTCTGTGCTGACAGCTCAGAGCCTGGGGCTTGCTTTGGATTCTGTGTCTCTCTCGCTGCCCCTCCCCAGCTTGTGCTCTGTCTCTGTCTCCCAAAAATAAAAATAAATGTTAAAAAAAAAAGAGAAATGTTCTGGGCTGATTTGACAATAGCTGTTAATGTATTCAATGTGTTACCCTCCCGGGCAAGATAATTACATTTTAATGGTGGCTTCCTTTAGAAAACAAACCAACCCCTTTTTTCTATTGCAATTCCCCTGAGCAGTATAGCACGGAACTTCTCTACTTGGATAGTGGTTACAGGCCCAGGCGGGGTTGGGGGTGGGGGTGGGGCGCTGTCTGCAGGAGAGAAGGGAGCCAATCTGGGAAGAAAACCAGACGTGGGAGGGGTANGCGCTGTCTGCAGGAGAGAAGGGAGCCAATCTGGGAAGAAAACCAGAAGAGGGAGGGGTAGGGGGGGAGGGGCAGAGAATCCCAAGCAGCCTCCGTGCTGATGGTGGGGCTCAACCCCACGAACCGTGAGATCATGACCTGAGCCGAAATCAAGAGTTGGACACTTAACTGACTAAGCCACCCAGGTGCCCTTGTTCGCCCCAATTTAAAGATGAAGAAACAGGGCACAGACAAGTTAAATAACTGCCCAAGGTCACGCAGTTAATAAGTCACAGGACCAGGACCAAACCAGGCGCTCTGGTTCTAGAATCTATACCTTTGATCAGTATCTCTCTCTTCTCTGGGTATTTAGAGTCTGGAGTTGTAGTAACTCTTTCCTGGTTCCTTCAGCACTTCCTCTGATCTTAACAAGCAACAAAAAAATCCCTCCCAGGTATGTGACAGTATCTGTATCTGTACTTGTACCATCTGCATCTTCGTCTCTGTCTCTTGTGATCTACACTTACTTTTGATTCCTGAAGTTGGTTTGAGTTGAGTCTCTTACCTGCCGCTGAGATTGTCGCCCACCTGAAAACCTTATATGAACCTGATGAAATATGTGTATCCTTTGGAAGAAGCCCCCCAGGCCAGTTCTACGATGCCTCGCATTGCAGTGCTCCACCGATCTCTCTTTGAGATTTACCACCTTAATAATAACTGTATTTCTATAAGCAGCCTTCTCTTAACAGACTTAACGCTTAGAGGCAAGGGTGGATAATTGAAAGTCACTTAGGATTTTCTTCTGAGTTGACTTTGACTTTGACCTTCATGGTGTCATCACCTTGGACAGTCTGGCTGAGTCCCTCATATAGAGATTCTCCTGGAACCGAAAACCACTGAGAAGGTGTATTATATTGATGGTTCCTTATCATTAATCTCTAAAAGCTGTACCAGGGCGCCCGGTGGCTAGCTCAGTCTGTTGATTATTTAAGTTTTGATTTCAGCTCAGGTCGTGATCCCAGGGTTGTGGGATCAAGCCCCACATCAGGCTCTAGGCTGAGCGTGGAGCCTGCTTGAGAGTCTGTCTCTTTCTCTCTCTGCCCCTCTCCCCCACTTGTGCTTTCTCTCTCTAAAATAATAATAATAATAATAATAATAATAATAAAAAGCTGTATCAATATAGCATTTTCTGTACAAAATGTTACCTGTGTGATTAATTCAGCAGCTCGATCCCGACAGACAATTACATCTTAACCTTAAGAACTCACATCTGTTCATGTGAAGTTTCTAGGGGCACATTTGCCTTGTCCGAGAACCTCAGTCCAACAGAATAACTTCGGCTTCCAAATAAGAAGCATAGAGAATGCTGGAACATTCTGACTGCTGTGGCCTCTTGTTCCTTTTTATTCTTTTATTTATACATTGGAAACTGATTCTGCTTAATTTGCATAATCTGCATAATTTGATGGGTCATTGCCCCCTTTTGAATGATGGTGTGCTGGTTTATACGCCTGTACCAGCTGAGATGGTTTTCCGAGTTTTCCAAGGTTATGGTCTCTTTTAATTTATTGTGTATAATCCAGTTCTTCATTCCCAGTGCACTGATGTCATTGCCCTGGTGGCTGGTTCCAAAGAAGCTTTATTCCAGAGCAGAATCAGACATCTTTGGTCATCAGTGGGACTCTCGGTGTCCTTTACTGCCAGGGGACATCAGTTTACTGAACTTAGGACTATTAGAAGGGGAAACTTAAAAATCCTTGTGGAGATTCACATTTTCCGGGGAAATGTACAAATTTACCAAGTCACTGAAGCTCAACGTTGGTTAGATCCCACTTATTGGCGTGAAAGTGCTTGGAATGAAGGACACATCCCTGCACTTCATGTGAAGGCATTGATGTAAAAGACTTGGTTTGAGACACCCTGAAATGGGATTCCGTATGTTTGAAGCGACACAGGACATAAAGTGCTCTGCCCGTGCTCCGCAGACCCAGGACCTATAGGAGGGTCCTTCCATCACACCATGTGCTCCGTGGATCCCCTACAGAAGGAAGGAAAGTTGCCCCGCACCCAGGGGCAGGGTTGTAAAGGGTTGGTACCCCCAGAGAGAGAGAGAGAGCTGTGTACAAGCCATCTGGGCAGAACGAGAAGGGGTCTGTATTTCTTGGTCAGCGAGAAGTGATGGAAGCATATTGCCCACGTAGACGTCAGGTGCCTCAGGTGCAGCTGCGGAACCAGGTGTGAACAAACACATGCTGCATCTACAAGGCGTCTGCGAGGGGTTTCCGGCCGTGAGCTCTTCCCAGGTAGAAAAATGGAAGCTCCTTTGAGCCATGTGATGTCTCCAATAGAAGGAAGCCAGGTACTGCTAAATGGCTTCAACATTTAGAAAAGATGTGAGGCGGTCTTATCGACAGAATAGGGATCCCCATCAACCCTCGCGGTGATTTCTAAAAGCCTGTTCACAGAGCATTTTCTAAGATGCGCAGAATCACTCAGGCTTGGGCTTTCTGTACAGAAAAAAGAAACGCTCAGATAAAAATGCAGTCACTTCCTTAGGTCGACAGCAACGCAAAGGTTGTATCCAGTACGTCGCACATGAAAATAAATATGGGAATTGGTTGGGGGGGTGGCTTCAGGTATCTGCAGATATTCTACCACTGAGCTCTACCCCCAGGTCGTAGTTATCTGGATATCCCAATGCAAACAGTGTGGGAAAAGGCAATCGATTCCGGCAGATTCAGGAATATATCACAGGAGGGGCGCCTGGGTGGCTCAGCTGGTTAAGCGTTCAACTCTTGATTTCGACTCAGATCATGATCTCACAGTTCATGAGTTCGAGCCCGGAGTTGGGCTTTGTGCTGATGGTGCAGAGCCTGCTTGGGATTCTCTCTCTCTCTCTGTCTCTGTCTCTCTCTGCCCCTCTCCTGCTTGCATTCTCTCTCTCAAAATAAATAAAACTTAAAATTAAAAAAAAAATCATAGGCATGCATTTGCAGTCTGAAAGCCACTTTCAAATACCTGATGAGACTCATTGTATATAAAACCGTCATGCTTCTTGTAAGAATCAGATAAACTACAAGGGAAAAATGGGTTGCCTTCTATGGTTTTTAAAGGGATGCCCATTCAGTTGCTTGTTTTAAAAAAATATTAGGCAACACTGAATTTTCAATTTTCCACTGAAAAGAACAGTGGCTCTTAGGTCTAAACAATTCGAAATCCAGTGGGAGAGGGCCACACACGTAGAGCATTAGAATGGAAGTCACCTGGCAGAGGCATAAAGAAACAAGTGAAGTCATTGCTGAGGATACACCGCGGATTGCGTGGCCATGCCAAGGTAATGCAGGCGCAGTCTGGCAAAATTAATCAGGTGGAGGCAGCTCTCTGTGCTCCCGAGGAACATCCATGTAGTCAAAAAGCTGAATACCTAATACATTTTTCCCAGTTTGTTTATTGTGGTAAAATATACTTATTATAAAAGTTACCATTTCAAGAAAATTTTTTAATATTTATTTTTTGAGAGAGAAAGAGACAGAGCAGGAGCAGGGGAGGGGCGGAGAGAGAGGGAGATACAGACTCGGAAGCAGGCTCCAGGCTCTGAGCTGTCAGTGCAGAGCCCAGTGTGGGGCTTGAACCCATGCACCACGAGATCATGACCTGAGCCGAAGTCGGATGCTTAAGCGACTGAGCCACCCAGGTGCTCCTCACATTTGATTTACATCCTGCGCGTAGCCAGGGACCCTTTTGGCTGCTCCTCTGGGAGCCGCCCACCAACCCCGGGTCCTCGGACCCCAGTCTGCTGGCATCATACACATGAGATCACACTTCATAGATCACACACACACACACACACACACACACACACACACGAGTGCATGTAAGAACCAGTGATAAGAGAATACGATCTGTGATCTAGTTACCAATATTGTGCCAAAATCAATTTTCTGGTTTTAGCATGTACCACAGTGCTGTAAGATGGTGTGTGGGACTTTGTGCAGTAATTTAGCAATTTCCTATGGTTCTGTAATGGCTTAAAGAGAAATTTTTTTAAAAAAGAAGCATAAACATAGACCAGGGTGATCATGAAACTTGCAACCAGATTATCTTAAGTCTCTAATTCAGTTATTCACTTGTCCCTAAAAAACAGCACCAGCAATAAAAGTTGTCACTGGGAACTCCAGCAGAGGAGTGCAGGAATTTGCAAAAATTTAGTGCCGAACCAAACACAGGATAGAAAAGTTCTGATGACCTGACAACATATCTAAGAGTTGGAAAATATATTCAGTATCCAAAGGTAGGTAGTGATGGGAGACAAGACCAGAGTGGGATCAGCCGAGACCGCATGATCGTCTTTCTAGCTGACATTTGATGGCCCTGTTCTCTGGGGGAATGTCAGTTTCCCTGGGGGCATCTGAAAGACGTTCTATGGCCTACCGGGTTTAGGAAGAAGGCAGTAAAAACGGTTCTTTGACATATCTGTGGATTCAACCTTTAGAAAATGCTTACCTCACACAAAAAATATTGTAATGTAACGGAAAAAGCACACCAGACCGATAAGCGGGCTAAGTTCAGCCATGCTATTCGGAAATGGCATCATGGAGTAAGGATGTATCACATTAGACATTTACGATTATAATGCAGTCATTAACACATTGCTGGTAGGAGTGTAATATGATACAAGCACTCTGGAAACAGAGTCTGGCATTTCAAAAAAAATCTAACATGATTTACTCGGCAATCCAGCAATAGTACCCTTGGGTGATTCCATGAAAAATAATAGAGAAGAGATTACATCGAAGGAAAATGAGAATACAACACAGCAAGAGGCATTTCTGACACTGTTCTAAAGGTACCGCATTTAAAGCTGTACCCGGTCAGATCCGATCGGTTAGGCAGTTAAGTCGTCTCTATTGAGGCTACCTGGAGGTACAGCATGAAATAAATGCTTCGAAAAAATCATTTCAGTTCTAAGCAGAGCACTTTTACGTCTTTGTCTGTGTGGATTCCGACTCCTCTGAGTGTTTCTTCTCACGGACACAGCACACATGCCTACAGCGTGAGAGTTGTTTCTATAACGGCTTCCTTTATAAGTAAACCTATGTCTCCATGTCCGAGAACTTGAAATTACCTTGCTCTTTTTTGCCGCAGTTAGAGATAAAGCACTGTCGTGAATTCATTAATTTGATTTCACAGCATTTTCAGATGGATAAGCAGGGCTGACTAATCCACAGTTTTCTTCATTTTCACCTTAAAACTTGAGAAGTTATGAAATATTCTCGTGTGGGTGGCAACATGCAGCTTCCTTTTAATAAACATCCTCCTAATACAAAATACACAGAATTTATGTGAAAATTTACTTATGCTGATGGCGATTGGAAGTTACCTGGCTCAGGGCCCTCTCCTAAAGCCCTGTTCTGATGGCTGTTCGCCTCGTGTTCTACTGTCCAGAGTCACTGTTTATTGGAAACTAGTTTCTGGACCTATTCACTTGGATGCCACCACTGGCCTGGCAGATTTTACCAGGTGGGAGTGAATGGATTTTCCATAATGTAAGACCTTGTCACAGCATTCCAGCTCAGGAATGTCATTGTTTAACCAATACCTGAAGTCAGAACCTTCTGGAAGATAAATATTTAATCTTTTGGCTCTCTATCACAAACTATCAAGGGTTCCTCGGCAAACTCCGCTGGTCTTTTTAAAGTAGATGCAATGTATATCGGCAAAACCGAGCAGATAACAAGTGATGAGTGAGCTTTTCATGTCGGTACTTTAACTATCTGAAAAAGACCAGGTCGTGTAACTGGGAACTTCAGTGAAGGTTCAAGACTATTCTCTTTGGCTGGGTTTTGGAAATAGTGTAGTGCACGGAACATACTGAACTGCATCTCAGAGTATGTGAAACCCAGCGACGAGCTCTGTTCCGTCACATCGCCATAGTTAGGTATGGAATGTTCCTTGTTGCTCAGTCACCATTAAGGAAGATACGATTGTACTTAAATTATAATATCTGCTTAACTTTAACAAAATTGAAGTGAAAATGTGCTGATATATGTTATCTATTTGATGACACATCTAGTTTGAAAAGGACAGTTTAATGTACCTGTTTGTAATTCTGTTGGTTATATACCTGAAGCGGACTTGCTGGTCATATGGTAAAGTCAGTGTTTAACTTTGTGAAGAACTGCCAAGCTCTTGGCCACAATGGGTGCACCATTCTATATTCCCACCAGTAATACACAAGTGTTCCGATATCCCCACTTGTCACCAATTATTATTATTGCCATCCTAGTACCTGTGACGTGGTGCGTCATTGAGGTTTTGATTTGAATTTCCCAAATGGCTAATCATGTTGAGCATCTTTTCATGTGATTGCTGGCCATTGTATATTTTTGGAAAAATGTCCAAGCCCTTTGCCCTTTGGGTTGTTTGTGTTTTTTGTTGTTGCGATGTGACAGTTCTTTGTATATTCTAGATACTTCATCCTTATCAGACAGATGACTTGCAAATATTTTCTCCCATTCTGTGGGTTATCTTTTCATTTTCTCAGTAATATCCTCTGATAAACAGAAGTTTGTAATTTTGGTGAATTCCATTTTGTTTCCTATTTTTGGCGCCATATGTAAAAATTCATTGCCAAAGGCAAGGTCGTGAAGATTTATCCTTATGTTTTCTTTCAAGAGTTATGGTTTTCATTTTTCTATTAGCTCATGATCCATTTTGAGTTAATTTTATATCTACAGGCCAACACCAATTGTTGAAGAGACTCTTCTTTCCTTATCAAATGGTCTTGGCATTCTTGTGGGACATCACTAGCAAAAGATGTATGGGTTTATTTGTGGACTTCAGTTCTATCTCGTTGGTCCATATGTCTGTCCTTATATCAGCACCACACTGTTTTCATTAGTGTCACTTTGATTTTTTTTTTAATGTTTATTTATTTCAGAGAGAGGGAGAAACAGAGAGTGAGCAGGGGAGGGACAGAGAGAGAGGGAGACACAGAATCGGAAGCAGGCTCCAGGCTCTGAGCTGTCAGCACAGAGCCTGACGCGGGGCTCAAACTCATGGACCGCAAGATTGTGACCTGAACTAAAGTCAGACGCCCAACCGACTGAGCCCCCCAGGCGCCCCAGCATTAACCTGATCTTTGTAATGAGTTTTGACGTTGGGAAGTGTGAGTCCTCCTACTTCGTTTTCCAGATTGTTTTGACTCTTCGGGGTCCCTTGCAATTCCATAGGAATTTGAGGATTAGCTTCTCCATGCTGGAAAAAAAAAGTCCATTTACGTTTTGATAGTAACTACATTGAATCTGTAGATCTCTTTGGGTAGTATCACCCTTTTAGCAATATTAAGTCTTCCAGTCCATGAACATGGGATGTCTTTCCATTTATTTAAGTCTTCTTTCATTTCTTCCAACAATGTTTTGTAGTTTTATACATTTTTCACCACCTTGGTTAAGTTTATTCCCAGGTTTTTTTATTCTTTTGGATGTCATATTAAATGAGGTTGATTTTATAAAATCCTTTTTGGATTGTTCATTGCTGCTCTGTAGAAATCCAGCTGATTTTTGTGCATTGACCATGTACCCTGTAACTTTGCTGAATTTGTTTAATAGTTAGTACCTCTAATAGGGTTTTTTTGGTGTGTGTATGTGGATTCTTTGGGACTTTCTATATATAGGATCATATCACCTCTGAATAGCAGTAGTTTAATTTATTCCTTTGCAATGTGGATGCCCTTTCTTTCTTTTTCTTGCCTAATTGCTTTTCATTCTTGAAAAGCAGTGATGATAATTGACACACTTGTCTTGTTTCTGGCTTTAGAGGAAAAGCTTTGGATATTTCTCACTGAGTGTGAAGTTAACTATGAATTTTTCACAAATGCCTTTCTCACGTTGAGGAAATTTTCTCTTCTTTCTGGTTCTGAGTGTTTCTGTCATGAAGGGGTGTTGCTGCCCGAGATGAAAGCTTTAACATCTTCTCATTTCTTTTCTTAGCATGTTTCTTACCCTGGACATATGCATGGCTTTCTGCAGTCCCCATAAACATAAGTGCTTTTGATTGTCTTAATTTCCCAAGGAAATTCTCTCCCTGGCTTTTCCTGCCAGGCATTAGGTGGTCTATTTTTTTTTTTTTTTTTTTTTAAATGTTTTATTTATTTCTAGGAGAGAGAGAGAGAGAGACAGCGTGAACAGGGGAGGGTCAGAGAGAGAGGGAGTCACAGACTGAAACAGGCCCCAGGCTCTGAGCTGGCAGTCAGCACAGAGCCCGACGCGGGGCTCGAACCCACGAACCGCGAGATCATGACCTAAGCGAAAGTCGGACGCTTAACCGACTAAGCCACTCAGGCGCCCCTTAGGTGGTCTATTTTATGTCTCAATGATGATAATTTGTATCAGGCATCTGCAGGTCATCTACCTTACAGTATTTATAAGCGATACTCACCACTTTTCCAGCCTAGATGAGCTCCAAATTAGGCAAAACAGAAAGAAGCACCTTGTGTCAGTCCTTTGAGTAGCCTCCAGACAGATTAGAAAATACCTACACAATAATTTTTGGAAAAGGTTTGTTTTGCGCCTCCCATCCCCCATAACCAGGGGCCAGGGTCCCACACTGGGAACATGGGCTGCTGTATTCAAGATGGCTCCTGACATTACTGGAGTATAAGGCAAGAAAAAGTAAAAAAAAAAAAAAAAAAAAAAACATCCCCCCAAAC
>NW_027533258.1:6069286-6083478 GCF_008692635.1 Crocuta crocuta | reverse complement strand
AAAAAAAAAAAAAAAAAAAAAAAAAAAAAAAAAAAAAAAATCCCACCAAACCTTCCTACTGTTATAAAAGTTAACTTTTTCATGATTCCACGTTCACTTGGTTGTTGTAAAACTCCAACTTCATGTGTTTTTAAAGAAATGGAACCATGCTGATCATCTCATTTTGAAGCATAATTTTATCATTCAAGTTTATCATCACCTGTAAATGTAGCTCACTAGGTTTAAGTGCTCTGTGTTAGTCTGTTGCATACATTTCACACAACTTATTTACCTATTTTCTTGATGGACGTAGTGTTTCTTTCAGGCTTCTCTTTAGTATTATAGATTGGGCTCTGACAGACATCCTTATGCACATGTCTAAGAATTACTGTGGGGAGTAACTTTTAAAGTGGGATTTCTGGGTTTCAGTATATGCATATTTTCAATTTTATGGGATTGTATTTCTTGTTCTCCAAGTGATTTATCCATTTATATTGATGCCAGCAATGTGTAGTGTAACCAGTTTCTTGACATCCTTGCTGATGTTTGATATCATTTGACTTCTGAATTTTTGTACGTGTGAAGGATATCAGATGATCTCTCGGTTTTGTTTCAACTAGGATTGTGCAGATAGTAGAGATGAAGTTCTTGTTTTTAGTTGTTTAGTGACCATCTGGATAGTCTCTTCTGTGAGTTATCAGATCATATTTTTCATATGCATAAGATAGGAAATTGAGAACCTGCTTCTTTTTTCTGTCTTTATCTTTCAATTTATTTATATCTTTGTCTTTGGTGTATATTTTTATTTATTTAAAAATGTTTAATGCTTATTTATTTTTGAGAGAGAGATAAAGCACAAGCGAGAGAGGGGCAGAGAGAGTGGGAGGCACAGAATCTGAAGCAGGCTCCAGGCTCTGAGCTGTCAGAGCCCAACGTGGGGCTTGAACTCACAAGCCACGGGATCACGACCTGAGCTGAAGTCAGACGCTTGACCGACTGAGGCACCCCCAAGTATAAGTCAATTGTTCTTTACTTGTTTGAGATTCGGTAGGATCTTCAAGCCACAGATTTGTGTTTCCCTATTGGACATTTTTTCCTACTTTTCACTTTTTATTTCACACTGTATTCCCCTCCCTCCATTTTCTCCTTCTAACAAACACCACTTACTATGTTCCAGGCCTTGTTTTCAGCGATTTCCATGTATTAGCGGACTTAACTTTCACAGCAACTCCTTTGGGTGGGCATTATTATTATCATCACCACTTTCTAGATGAGCGAACTGAGGCAGAAGAGGTTTGATAAATTGCCCAAGGTCATACATAACTGGGATTCCACCTGGACAGTCAGACGCTGAGCTTACATTTTAACCCCATTGATCCCCTACATCTGTCTCTGTCTCTTCATTCTTTTGTCTCTTCTTTCTCTTCATTCTTTCGTCTCTTTTTCTCTTGTGCTACACTTGGAAGAATTTCTTGGCGTATTCTTCCAGTTTGCCTTCAGCTGTGTCCATCCAGGCTCTCTTTTGAGTTTTTAGCTTTAAATAATAAACATCTAAATTTTGGAAAATTTTTTTACGTGCTATTTTAAACAAATGGAATGCCTCTTTGCCTCTCACTTGATGGTATTAAAGATAATCATTTTAAAGTCCTATTGTGACTCTCTCTCCCTCTCTCTCTGCCCCTCCCCTGCTTGCTCTCTCTTCTCTCTCTCTCTCTCTCTGCCAAAATAAATAAATACACTTTAAAAAATAAGGGGCTCCTGGGTGGCTCAGTCAATTAAGCGTCTGAATCTTGGTTTCAGCTTGGGTCATGATCTCACGATTCGTGAGTTTGAGCACCACAGCAGGCTCTGTGCTGACAATATGGAGCCTGCTTGAGACTATCTCTGTGTCCCTCCCATGCTCACTTGCGCTCTCTCTTCTCAAAAATAAATAAATAAACTTTCAAGAAAATAAATAAAGTCCTGTTGTATTTGATTTACTAGCTCTTTCCTCATCCATTTGCTGGGTTTAGTGCCACCTTTTCCTGGAGCTGGTGATTCCTGGCTCTGTGCTCGTCTCTATGTTTATGATCTGATCTCCTGTTAGCCTTTTTGTGACTCTTGTTGTCTGTTACCCTGCTCACCTTGAGGGTTTGCTTGGAAGGAAACATTACTGCCAGGCTGGCACTCTACAGCATGTCCTCAATAACTGGGGTGATGAACTGCAGGGGAGGTGAGCCAGGGGTAAGTTCCCCAAGAGTGAGGACTCTGTTTCCCTCTCCACCGCATATCATGGGGGTGACAGGATCCCCTCACTGCTTTTAACCCATGTGCCCGCATTATCTCCTCCTGTGTGGTGAGCAGTTGGTGATGATGGATAGAGTAGTCATCCTTCTAATATGATGAGCACTTGGTGGTGATGGGTAATGTAGTCATCCTTCTAATATGATGAGCACTTGGTGATGATGGGTAGAGTAGTCAGCCTTCTCCTATGATGAGCAGTTGGTGGTGATGGGTGGAGCAGCCAACATACTCATTGCGGTGAAAACCATAATCCAACCCAACACACCCTATTGTCCCAGAGCTCCTCCTGCTCCACGTGCTTCTCATCCCTAAGATAAGGAGCTGCTCTGTCTCTTGGCAGCTGTCATCTGCTGTTTATATTTGCCTCTGATTTCCCTCTTCAGTCTGAAGTTCATCTTCTAAGGATTTCTCAAAGTTTTTGACCATTAGCCTTTCGTGTTTTCCTTTAATGAACTGTTGGTGAATAAGATGTCTGCCATTTCTGGGGACTTGGGTTTGGTGGAGGCATAGGTTTGGGAATATTCTTAATTCCCTTTTAGAATTCCCTGTAGCTTTCTCTGCCTCTCCTTTCTCGCTTGGCCATATTTCCTGGTAACACCAATAGCATTCCATCTTTGGCTCTTTGCATGGAGATTGTTTTTATACATCTTCTCCTCAAATGTGTCCAAGTATTACTCTCCTCTACTTCTTCGTCTTGGCTGGGCAATGTTTAACTAAATATTTTCAACACTCCTCTTTATTTCTTTCTTGATGTGACTCCTTCTTGATCAGAGATACAAACGTGGCATAAATTAACAAACA
Source organism: Crocuta crocuta (assembly GCF_008692635.1). NCBI lineage: Eukaryota > Metazoa > Chordata > Mammalia > Carnivora > Hyaenidae > Crocuta > Crocuta crocuta. The sequence continues at coordinate 6,080,415 of NW_027533258.1, read as the reverse complement.
GTTTGCAAATGTGCTCTCGAAGTGAGGAGGCAGAAAAGCAGTGATGCTGGTATGTTTTACAAATGAGACTGTTTCCTGACATACTTGCGGGGCTTATCGTAATTAACAATGACAGACCTTTCCTGGCTGCAGCAATGTTGAAATTTCCATTGGTTCTTAAAAAGTTTTATATGAAAACTCTTCCTACTCCTCCACTCCCCCACCTGAGGGAACTTTGATGTTTTCTGGCTATTGTATATCTCACTTTCAACTTAGTTTATGGTGCACATCATATGTCTATATCCTCATATGTGCTTGGGTTTATGTAAATACAAATATAGAAACCTGGAAACAAAACCTGTGTTGAGTGTGGCTTTTATCTGTCCCATTCTTTTGAGCAGAAGCCTTGGAAACCCAAGAAGAGCACAGTCAATCTGAAAATTTTGATAAGACTAAATTAAATTATCCCTTAGCTCATTATCTGCTATCATCTGAAGTTTTAGAATGGACCGATAGCATTCATGGTTTCTTTTCACGCTGAAACACAAAATAGCTTTTTTTGTTTTTTTAATTTGGCACCGTTGAATGAACATGAGAGCTTGAGAATTCAGACTTCAGATAAAATATGACCCAAATGCAAAAACAAATTATATCACCCTTCGTAAGTAGTATTCTTCCAGTGCCGTAAGAGTGAAGAAAGTATTCTCGGTAAGTCAGATCTTGTTATTGTTGATGTAACGGATTAGCTCTTACCTTCCAGTTTTTAACCAGTCAATACAGTGGGTTGTGAGAAAAAACGTCTGAGACAATCCAAGTTTACAACATGTCATCCCCTTGATGACAACCCATCCTCTTGGTAAAACCAGGTTTACTGAGTTTAATCCAAGCTAATGAAAGTTCATTTAGCTTCTTTGAGTCTCCATTTTCTCATTTCTAAAGCAATTATGCCAATTTAGGAGGACTTGAAAATTCTAAATGTTCCTGTTCGCAAATACCTTACTTTAAGCAAAGATGCAGGGGCACCTGGGTGACTCAGTCAGCTAAGCGTCCAACACTTGATTATGGCTCAGGTCGTGATCTCATGGTTCATGAGATTGAGTCCCGCATCAGGCTCTGCACTGAGAGTGGAGCCTGCTTGGGATTCTCTCTCTCTCTCTCTCTCTCTCTCTCTCTTTCCCTCTCTCTCTCTCTCTCCGTCTCTCTCTCTTTCTCTCTCTTTTCCCCCCATCCTTCCCCAGCCCACACACACTATCAAAAAATATAAATAAATAAATAAATAAATGAAAGAATACAAAGTTTGAAAAAACTAGAGGAGGCAATAGAATGTCCCACTGTTGTGGTTCAAGATTTTAATATTCTTGCCCCAGTAATTATTAGAAGAAGAAAAACAGAACAAGAATACATACCAGTAAGAATATAGACGTTTGGAAGAAGTCTGTCAACCAAATAAACTTGCCATCTGTGGAATTCTGCCTCAACAACAGCAAAACATGCCTTCTTTTAAGTGTGTGATGGAACATTTCCCAAGATACACCATCTGCTGGGCTATAAAGCAAGTGCTAATATATTGAGAAAGAGTATACTCTCTGACCACAGTGGAATTTATTTAGACATCAATAAAGGCAAGATACCTGGAAACATCTGGGATTTAATTAAGCACTTCTAAATAATCGATGGGAAAATCACAAGAGAAATCAGAAAATAGTTTTGAGTGAATGATAATGATAGTGCAATGTATTTGTGGGATTCTTCTCACTTAGTACATATGGAGAAAACATGACTTTAAATAACTGTATTAGAAAAGGGAACGAGGGAAATGCCCTTTCCATACTTATTCTAGCTCCTCCCAGAAGAAGACAATTTAATCTAGCTCTGTCAGTTTGCAGGTAGTAGGGGCCATTTCCGCCAGTGGGCCATGTGTTGAAAGGCCCGGTTTGGGGGCACCTGGGTGGCTCAGTCGGTTAGGCATCCAACTTCAGCTCAGGTCATGATCTCATGGTTCCTGGGTTCGAGCCCTGCATCAGGCTCTTTGCTGACAGCTAGCTCAAAGCCTGGAGCCTGCTTCAGATTCTGTGTCTCCCTCTGTCTCTTACCTCCCCTGCTCACGCTTTCTTTCTCTCTCTCTTTCTCTCTCTCTCAGAAATAAATGAAAAACATAAAAAGAAAAATCAGTGATCTAGGCTTTCCCCTTGAAAAACCAGAAAAGGAAAACCAAATTAAGCAAGCAGTAGTAAAAACAAGTAGAGGCAAGAAAAAATAAAGCTAAAAGAATAAATTGATGAAATGGAAAAGTAAAATAGAAAAAATCAAGGGGCACCTNGAAAGTCGGACGCTTATCCGACTAAGCCACCCAGGCGCCCCAAGCATCTGACTCTTGATTTCAGCTCAGGTCATGATCTCTCCTCGAGTTCAAGCCCTGCATCGGGCTTTGGTCTGACAGTACAGAGCTTGCTTGGGATTCTCTCTCTCCTCTCTCTTTCTGCCCCGCCCCTGCTTATGTCCGTGCACGTGCTCTCTCTCTCTCAATATAAATAAATAAACTTTAAAAAGTAGAGAAAACCAGCAAACACGAAGTTTGAGTCTTTAAAAAGATTAATTAGGGGCGCCTGGGTGGCTTAGTCGGTTAAGCGACCGACTTTCGCTTAGGCCATGATCTCACGGTTCGTGGGTTCGAGCCCCGCGTCGGGCTCTGTGCTGACTGCCAGCTCGGAGCCTGGAGCCTGTTTCAGTCTGGGACTCCCTCTCTCTCTGACCCTCCCCTGCTCACGCTGTCTCTCTCTCTCCTAGAAATAAATAAAAATATTTAAAAAAAAAGATTAATTAAATTGATGACCCCCTGGCAAGACTAATCACAAAAAAAAGAATAACTGCACCCAGAAAAAACCTGCAGCTAAAGTTATATCTAATAGTGAAATACTACTTTTCCTTTATGATCGATAGCACAAGTAGGGTATCCACTTCTGTGTAACTTTCATGCAATAACATAAGACAAGAACTAGGAGACATAAATGTTGGAAAAGAAGATGTAAAACTCTCTTTATTTTCAGATAACATAATTATATAGAGAGTAAATCCAAAGGAATCTACAAAAGACATAAGAGCAATGAAATAACTTCAATAAGTTTGCAGGATACATGGTCAGAATATAAAAATCAGTGGTCTGTCTGTAAACCAGAAATGAAATGGATGAAGTACCTGAATGTGAGACAGGAAACCATCAAAACCCTAGAGAAGAAAGCAGGAAACAACCTCTTTGACCTCAGCCGCAGCAATTTCTTACTTGACACATCTCCGAAGCCAAGGGAATTAAAAGCAAAAATGAACTATTGGGACCTCATCAAGATTAAAAGCTTCTGCACTGCAGAGGAAATGATCAACAAAACTAAAAGGCAATGGAAAAGATAGTTGCAAATGACATATCAGATAAAGTATTCAAAATCTATAAGGAACTCACCAAACTCCACACCTGAAAAACAAATAAGGAATGGTAAAGTAAAGAAATGGGCAGAAGACATGAAGAGACACTTTTCCAAAGAAGATATCCAGATGGCCAACAGACACACATGAAACGATGCTCAGCGTCACTTATCATCAGGGAAATACAAATCAAAACCACACTGAGTTACCACCTCACACCAGTCACAGTGGCTAAAATGAACAAGTCAGGGGACTATAGATGCTGGCATGAACGGAGACCCTCTTACACTGTTGGTGGGAATGCAAACCGGTGCAGCCCCTCTGGAAAACAGTATGGAGATTCCTCAAAAAAGTAACAATAGAACTACCCTATGACCCAGAAATAGCACTACTAGGGATTTATCCAGGGGAGACAGGAATGCTGATGCATAGGGGCACATGTACCCCAGTGTTCATAGCAGCACTCTCAACAATAGCCAAATCATGGAAAGAGCCTAAATGTCCATCAGCTGACGAATGGATCAAGAAGATGTGGTTCATCTATACAATGGAAGACTACATGGCAATGAGAAAGATTGAAATCTGGCCATTTGCAGCAACGTGGATGGAACTGGAGGGTATTATGCTAAAGTGAAATAAGTCAGTCAGAGAAAGATACCGTATGTTCTCACTCATATGTGGATCTTGAGAAACTTAACAGAAGACCATGGGGGAGGGGGAAAAAGTTACAGAGAGGGAGGGGGGCAAACCATAAGAGACTCTTAAGTACTGAGAACAAACTGAGGGTTCATGGGGGTTGAGGGAGAGGGGAAAGTGGGTGATGGGCATTGAGGAGGGCAGTTGTTGGGATGAGCACTGGGTGTTGTATGGAAGCCAATTTGACAATAAATTATATTTTAAAAAAAGAACACCATTCAAAATAGCATCAAAATCGATAAATTTATGTGGCAATAAATATAATAAAAAGTATGTAAACCATATATACCGAAAAACTTCAAAACATTATTGAAAATATTTTCCATCTTTGTGGTTTGGAAAACTTGCTGTTGTTAAAATTTCAGTTATTCCCAGCTTGACCTAGGAATCCAGCAGTCTCCCAGTTAATATCCCAGAAGTCCTCTTTCTCTTATTTTTATTCCAGTATAGTTGACATGCACTCTTACTTTAATTCAGGTGTGCAACATAGTGATTCAACAATTCTGTACATCACCCAGTGATCATCATGATAAATGTGCTTTTTAAGAAATTTTTTTTAATGTATTTATTTTTGAAAGAGTGAGACAGTATGAACAGGGGAAGGGCAGAGAGAGGCAGACGCAGAATCTGAAACAGGCTCCAGGCTCTGAACTGTCAGCATGGAGCCTGATGCGGGGCTCGAACCCACGAACCATGAGACCATGACCTGAGCCGAAGTTGGACGCTCAACCGACTGAGCCACCCAGGCTCCCCATGATAAGTGTGCTCTTAATCCCCATCACCTGTTTCCTCCATCCCCACTCACCTCCCCTCTGGTGACCATGAGTTCTTCAGAGTTAAGAGACTATTTTTGGTTTGGTTTGTCTTTTTTTTTCCTTTCCTTGTTTCTTTGTTTTATTTTTTAAATTCTACATATGAGTGAAATCAAGTGGTATTTTTTCTTTCTCTGATGTATTTCACTTAGCATTATTCCCAGATCCATCCATGTTGTTCAAATGGCAAGTTTCATTCTTTTTTTTTTTTTTTNCACGAATCGCGAGATCATGACCCAAGCGAAAGTTGGACACTTAACCGACTAAGCCACCCAGGCGCCCCATATACAGCACTTCTTTATCCATTCATCTGTCCATTGATACTTGGGCTCCTTTCATAATTTGGCTATTGTGAGTCACACTGCAATAAACATAGGGGGCATATATCTTTTCAAATTAGTGTTTTTCATCTTCTTTAGATAAATACGTAGTAGTGGAATTACTGGATCATATGGTGGTTCTATTTTTAATTTTTTGAGGAATCTCCATACCGTTTTCCACAGTGGCTGTACCAGTTTGCATCCCCAGCAACAGTACACGAGTGTTCTCTTCTACCCAACATTTGTTGGCTTTTGTGGGCTTTATTTCGGCTCTTCTGACAGGTGTGAAGTGGTATCTCATTGTAGATTTTTGTTTTAGTTTGTTTTAAAGTTTTTATTTTAATTCCAGTTCGTGAACATATAGCATAATACTAGACTCTGGTGTACTATACAGTGATTCACCACTTCTGTTCAGCACCTGGTGTTCATCACAAGTGCACTCCTTAATCCCCACCATCTATTTCACCCATCCCCACCACCCCTCCAGTAACCATCAGTGTGTTCTCTCTCACTGTAGTTTTTATTTGCATTTCCCTGATGATGCGTGATGTTGAGCATCTTTTCTTATGTCTGTTGGCCATGTGTATGTCTTCTTTGCAGAAATGTCTATTCATATTTTCTGCCGTTTTTTAATTGGATTATTTCAGGAGGATTGGGTGTTGAGCTATGTAAGTTCTTTTTTAAAAGAAATTTTTATGTTTATTTTTGAGAAAGAGAGAGAGAGTGAGAGGGGGGAGGGGCAGAGAGAGAGGGAGAGACAGAATCTGAAGCAGGCTTCAGGCTCTGATCTGTTGGTACAGAGCCCAACGCAGGGCTCAAACTCGAACTGTGAGGTCATGACTTGAGCAGAAGACAAACACTTAACCGACTAAGCCACCCAGGTGCTTAGAGTTGTGTAACTTCTTTACTTATTTGGATACTAAGCCTTTATCAGATACGTCATTTGTAAATATCTTCTCCCATTCAGTAGGCTGTCTTGTGTTGTTGAACTTTTTCCTTTCCTGTGCAAAAGCTTTTTATTTTGATGTAGCCCCAATAGGTTATTTTTACTTTTATTTCCCTTGCCTCAAGAGACCTATCTAGAAAAATGTTGCTACGGCCAGTATCACAGAAATCACTGCCTATATTCTCTTCTCAAATTTTTATGGTTTCAGGTCTCACATTTAGAGTCTTTTTTTCTTTAACAAAAATTAATAAGCTGATTTTAAAATGCAAAGGACTTTGTACAGCCAAGAGCAATTTTGAAGACTAGTATTGGAAGACTTATTCTACCTGACATTAAAACTTACTCTACAGCTCTAGCAATCAAGAGATACAGTGATATTAGCATCGACATAGAAAAATCAATCAGGGAAACAAGACAGAATGCAGCAGAAGAAATACTTATACAGTCACCTGATTTTTTTTGGCATCATTGAAATATAATCAACAAACAGAATTTTTAGATGTTTAAACTATACAATGTGATGGTTTGATATATGTATGCATCATGGAAAGATTCCTCCCATATAGTTAACTAACATGTTCATGACCTTACATACTTACCTTTGTTGTTGTTGTTGTTGAGAACACTTAAGTTCTACTCCCTTAGCCTATTTTAATTATATAATTCAGTGTTATCGACTAAAGGCATCATGTTATGCATTAGAGCCTTAGAACTTATGCATCTTATAATCATCAATAGACCCCCTACGTTGTTTCCATACCTTGGTTATGGTGAATAATTCTATAACAGAAGAGTGCCGATATGTCTTTGAGATACTGATTTCTTTTCCTTTTAATATATGTGCAAAAGTAGCATTCCTCAATCATTTGATTCATTTTTTTTAACTTTTAAAGGAAACTTCATACTTTTTTCCTTAGTGGATGTACCAGTTTACTTTCCCACCAACAAAGTAGAAGAATTATCTTTTCTCCACATCCTAAGCAGCATTTATTATCTCTTACGTTTTTTATAATGGCCAAGCTAACAAGTATATGAGGTCATATCTCATTGTGGTTTTGGTCGCATCTCCAAACGATTAGAGATACTGAGCATTGTTTTCTTGTGCCTGTTGGCCGTTGGGATGTCTTCTTTGAAGCAATGTCTATTTAAGTCTTTTGCCCATTTTTTAAATTGAGTTTTGTTTGGTTTTTGGTTTTTTGCTTTTGAATTTTTTTAATGTTTACTTTTGAGAAAGAGAGTGCAAGTGGGGGAGGCACAGAGAGAAGGGGAGAGACAGAATCCGAAGCAGGCTCCAGGCTCCAAGCTGTCAGCAGAGGGCCCGACGTGGGGCTCAAACCCACAAACTGTGAGATCATGGCCTGAGCCTAAGTCGGACGCTAAATTGACTGAGCCACCCAAGCACTCCTGTTTTTTTGCTTTTGAATTGTATGAGTTTCTTGTATATTTTGAATATTAACTTCTGATAGGATAAGTGGTTTGCAAATGTATTCTCCCATTCTGTTGATAGTCATTAATCTTGGGATGGTTTTATTTACCATTTATTTATTTATTTACTATTTATTTTTAGTTTGAATTATGACAGAGGATTTAGTTTAAATTATTACCATTTAATTGTAAATAATTTAAACTAAATTTAAATTTAGTTTAAATTATTACCATTATTTATTTATTTACTATTTATTTTTAGTTTGAATTATGACAGAGGAGCCAGGACTATACGATAGAGAAAGGTTAGTCTCTTCAATAAATGGTGTTGGGAAAACTGGACAACTGTATGCAAAAGAATGAAACTGGTCCCCTATCTGACACCATACACAAAAATCAACTCAAAATGATTAGACTTGAACTTACGACCTGAAGCAGTAAAACTCATATAAGAAAATGTAAGGAGTAATCTCCTTGACATCTGTCTTGGCAATAATTTTTTGCATTTGACACCAAAAAAGCAAGGCAACAAAAGAAAAAGTAAACAAGTGGCCCTACATTGAACTGTAGTCAATTAGTTTTGACAAAGGAGCCAAAGCAATGAAATGAGGAAAGGAAAATATTTTTAACAAATGATGCCTGAACAACTAACAGTTCTCTATTTATAGAGAACAATGAATTGGTAAGGAGAAAATGTAGTTAACAAATTCGGATATAGAAAATTGGTAAATCAATAAGTAAATCAAGTAACTATGTCTTTGTTTTAAACAAATAATATATGGTAAAAATGACACATATATAGGGAACCCTCCCCAAATATGTATAAGGTAATACTTTATTGGTTCTCTGAAAATTTACTGTGGATACCTGGGTTTAAGAGACAATTTTCTAGCAAAATATGAACAAATCCAACCAACTCAGAAGACATAGGAAATCTAATAGACAATTGCTAGTATTTAAAAAAAATTAATGTTTATTTGTTTTTAAGAGAAAGAGAGCATGAGCTGGAGAGGGACAGAGAGAGGGAGACACAGAATAGGAAGCAGGCTCCAGACTCTGAGCTGTCAGCACAGAGCCCGGCACAGGGCTCGAACTCTCAAGCCATGAGATCATGACCTGAGCTAAAGTCAGACGCTTGACCGACTGAGCCATCCAAGCACCACACCAGTTGCTAATCTTAAAATAAATACTAGCCAGACAATATTGCAGATGTGTTCTATTAAATCTTGAAGGAGCAGATAAAATGAATTCTATCTTTCAGAGCATATATATAGGAGGAACTATTTATTAGATTAATACTTTAATAATTTGTTTTGAAATCCATCATTACATTAATTCTAAAACCTGAAAAATATAACTCAAAAAGAGAGGAGTAATCACAAATGAATATTGGCATAAAAATCTAAAATAGTAGAAATTAGATTACAGCCCTCTAATTAATTGATACTCATGATAGGAATGCGAGGGCTCAGTCTTAGAAACTAAGTTAAAGATGTTGATAGTAGGACATCCATTGATATTAGGGCAGAGGAAGAGGTGATTAATGAGACAGGTGCCACCAATGTCTTTGATAAGTTTTGACCTTCAGTCTTGTTAAATCAAGAATGGGGACCATTTCCTTAAAATGCAAAAAATTAATACCTGAGACTCTAATCAGCATTACGCTGACAGACAACAAATTAGAAGCAAGAATCAAGTCAGGAATGAAACAAACGCTTCATGCTCCTCACTAGTTAATGTGTTTTTTTTTTTTTAATGTTTTATTTATTTCTAGGAGAGAGAGAGACAGCGTGAGCAGGGGAGGGTCAGAGAGAGAGAGGGAGTCACAGACTGAAACAGGCTTCAGGCTCTGAGCTGGCAGTCAGCACAGAGCCCGACGTGGGGCTCGAACCCACAAACCGCGAGATCATGACCTAAGCAAAAGCCGGACGCTCAACCGACTAAGCCACCCAGGCGCCGCTGCTCCTCACTAGTTAATGTCATTCTGGCTGCTTTAGCCAGTGAATGGAGATAAAAGAAAGAAATAGGAAGAATAAAATTGAAAAAGAACAGACAAAATTATATGCTTTTTGTAGATGACCATTTTACCTTTGGAAAGCTCAAGAGAATCACCTGAAAAATTACTCAATATCGAAAAATTGTGACCAGCTTTTAAGTTTTAACATTAAAAAAATCAAAAGTAGCCCCCATAAATAACCATGTGGAAAACAGAATGGGGAAAATGTCTATTGGGGCACCTGGGTGGCTTAGACAGTTAGACACCCGACTTCGGCTCAGGTCATGATCTCATGGCTCCCAAATTAGAAGCCCCACGTCAGACTCTGTGCTGACATTGGAGCCTGGAGCCTGCTTTCGATTCTGTGTCCCCCTCTCTCTCTGCCCCTCCCCGGCTTGTTCTCTCTCTCTCAATCTCTCTCTATCTCTCTAAAAGAAAAAATAAACATTTAAAAAGTTTTAAATATCTATTTAGAAAGAGGAGGAATTTGCTGACCTATATGATCGATATAAAAGATACTTCCAAACTCTACTGAAAGTCCTAAAAGACATCTCAATAAACAAAAATGTATTCTATTCTTAGAAAACAAAACCTCAGGTTGGAAAAATACATATATATATAAATTTTCAGAATTCAGTTATTCATTTATTCAACAAATTATTATTGATTACCTACTACGTTCTAGGCACTGCTTTCTAGACACTTGGGTATACCAGAGAGCAAAAATGAGGTAGTGCCCAGCCTCTCTGCAGACTGAAGGTAGAAATTTCTGAGACTAGTGTGCATGTGTGCCTTAGCAGTTTTCACATAACAAGAAAAGATTTAGGATTTTTCATGCACAGTGAACAAAGCATTTATTTTTTTAAAAATGCATTCACGTATTTATCAAGTCCGAACATAGGGGTAGAAATTGATAGCAATTGGACATGAAAAAGGAGGCATTAAGTTACATCCAAGTTTTGATGTTTTAAAACCTCTTGTTCCAAAACTATTTAACAGGTGTGGCTGGTAAGCACATTGAACAACTAAAATGTGTTTATGGCTGGAGGAGTGCAAAGTGGTGCAAGCATTTTGGAGTCTGTTTGGCAGTTCTCTATAAAGTTAAATATACAGTCACTATATGACCCAGTGATTCCCCTCCTAGGCCTTTACCCGAAGGAAATGAAGTAGTTTTTTAAAGAAACAACTTGGACCCAGAGGCACTATGCTAAGTGAAGTGAGTCAGTTAGCAAAAGACAAATACCATATGACTTCACTCATAGGTGGAATTCGAGAAACAAAGGGAAGACCAGAAAGGAGAAAGGGACAGACCAAGAAACAGACTCTGAATTACAGAGAACAAAGTGGTGGTTACATGGGGAATGGGGGGTGGAGTGGGGAGAGGAGTGAAATAGATGAAGGGGATTAACAATACACTAGTCTTAATGAGCACTGAGAAAGGTATAGAATGTCTGAATCATTATTTTGGACACCTGCAATTAACACTGTATGTTAATTATACTTCAAGAAGTAAATAAATAGAATGCCCTGTAAATTGT